>NC_090935.1:936113138-936200638 GCF_040938575.1 Ambystoma mexicanum | reverse complement strand
TACCGGGGGACTTACCGGTGTAGTCCGACCCTGGCGGGACCGGTAAATCCCCATTGAACAAGCCATTCCCCATTCCCATGGGAATGGGGAGGGCGCTAATAACGGGCTTGCGAATGAAAAGCCCATTATTAGCGCCATGGTCCCTTAACGGGTCCCGTCCAGAAGGGCTGGTCAGACCAGCCGTTCCTGGTGGGACCCGCTAAGGGCCCTCAGAATAGGGCAGTAAGGGATTACTGGCACTGGTCTCCTTACCGGTGCCCGGTATCCCTTACCGCCCTACTCGTAATGACACCCTTAGTTATACGTTTCTGTAAATAGCATGGGTTTGTGGAAATAAGCACAACGTCATATGCATATGACAGAACCCGAACTCTTTAAAAGCTGAAGTGAGGGGCATCCACTTGTCCGTCTAACAGTGTCATTTTTAATGTATTGGTATAGAGAGAGAACAGCAGGGTTGCCATTGCACAACCCTGTGGAACTCCTCTATTAACCTTAAACCAAGGCATGCGTTCACCTAATCGCCCAACCCTAGCCGCTGCCCTATTATCTTGATGAAGTACAACCAGAACTCAGAGCATGCTTTCCGGTAGGCTCAAATCATGAAGAACTCTTCAAAGCTTTCACCCCTTAGTACAGTGAAAGGCTGTGGAGAGGCCCATGAATGCCACATATATAGGTTCAACATTAATGTGAGTAGTGAAGGCAAGTCCCTCTAAACGCACACTCCAGAGTAAACACAACCCACTCAGGAAATAGGCCAGGACATAGCTTTGCAAGGATAACAAGGTTTACTTGTACAAAATACAAGTGCTAGCAAAGAACTCTGCTGCTCGAGGGCGCTCTGGTCCTACATCATCAAACATCAGGTTGGTTATAAGCACAAAAAACGTCATCGCTATACAGGACATTTTGGTGATCCTGATTGGAGGCACCCTTCACATAGGCTTGCTCCTTAGGGGATGCCAAACAGTAATTGGCTGGTTCTTCTCTGGCTCCACGTGGGCCTGCAGGGCTCATCCTTGCAGTGAAGGTCAGGGCAGACATAAAACACAATGTTTCAAGGCTAAGCTAAACAAGTATTGATTCATGATGGCAGGCACCTGGGCAACACAGGAAAGGGATGCCAAAGAGAGGGGAGGATAAGATACAGTCATGCTGACCAATACATTCAGGGCTCCATTGATACCGCATTCCCTGCACCTAGTGCCTCCTCTCTGGGGATTGATCTTCGATGTACCCTTCCTGGTATCTCATGTTACTGGAGACATGTGTGGCTGCTAGGGAAAAATACACTCATGTGGGCTTAAGATCTTTGGTGGGCACTTTATGGAGGTTAGGACATGGGGGGTGGGTGCTTATCAGAGAGCAACGGTAGTGGGGGCTGGGTTAGTCATGTGCGGGCAGCACCAGACTGGCTGGGTGGGGGTTAGAGGCTCGATGATAGTTTAGTGGAGATGAATAGACACATCCCAGGGCCTGGTACTGTCTCACGCTCTGTGTCAGGCACATTCCTGAAGGAAATACTGCAGAGACAAGAGGAAAATGGACTTCTGTGGGAACAAGGCTTGAGCGGAGCCAGCATGCTATGTAGACCTTGGGCTCTGTGAACGGGGAACGCGAGCAGCATGGGTCTGTGGCCTGTCTCATTTAGGGCCTATTACAAATTGGCGTCTCAGAGGGTGGGCATTTCTAGTGCTAAGCATTCACTTCTATGCACTACCAGGTCTCTGTTTCGTGCCCGGGGACATAGACTGATCCCCCCTTGCAAGTTAGATTGCCTCATATGGCTTGTGTCTTCTGTGCAAGAACCTAGGGGGGTGGGATAGGCTCATTTCCATCCCAAAATTAGCGCTGGCAAGAATAAAGTATACATTCAGCATCTGATTCGCAGTGCCATGGCCCTCACAAACACCCAATTGAGCATCCATTCAAATACTATGTAAGTCCACCCACTCACTTGGACTGCTCAGTAAAGTGCGCAAAAAGATCTTAAAGCTACTATTCAAAAGGGATAATGGATGATATGGAGTCTGGTGAGTGGAACCTTCATTTTTATAGATTGGGCATGATAATGCATCCTTCCAGGAATTAAGGAAGGCATTCAACTCTAACATGTGATTACAAATATAAAAAAATAATACAGACCAAAAATAATATTTAAACAAAATCTGAAGGTACTCTATCAGAGGGAGGAGCTTTTGAGATCTCAGAGCCATGATGGACTATAGCACATGGTCCCAAGAAAATCTTACCACTTGTTTGGGGATCCCCACTAGTATACCAGCAGTAAAATGAATAGCCTCTTGCTCCGTGTCACCAACATTAAACATATTCAAATTTTTATCTCAATAGAGTTCAGTCAAATGGGCCACCATGTTTCCTATCCATCTTGCCCATCAATGGCAAATAGGGCTTATTGACTACCCCCCAAAATGTTCTGGAATCACTATTCTGTGAGACCTCCAGTAGCACATTCAAAGAGATATCCACCAGTTTGTTTGTCTTGTTCATAATAGATTTCTTGTTTGCTGAATTTGTTGTAGGATCTGTCGTATTAATTTTTAGAGCTGCCAGTAGGTTCTTTCTTGTTAACCTACAATGGGAATCAAACCAGACCTTCTTATCCATTTTTTAAGTAGCTTACTTGCTGTCTCAGAGTAACCTGTCAGTGAATGAAAAAATAAATCAAACTCCTGTTAAAAAATAACTTTTTTAAGAATTTCATTATGAAATCGTGTTGGTCAGTTAGCACCTGATTTCAAATTCTAGGGTTATTCCAGAATGCCACCGAAATGTACTGGCAGTGAGAGCTAATAAATTCGGCAGGACTTGGATCAGTGTCTAGTGCCAGGCCATTACTATAAATGCCACACTTTTTCATTATTAGGGTGAGAGGAAGATGGTTGCTCTGCCTGTCGATTACACCAAAATCCACATAACTAGGATAGGTAGACATAAAGATACAGATATAATCAATTAAGCTCTTGCCCACATGTGCTACTAAAATCTGTCCTCCAGATTGGTCTGTTGGAAAACAGCCATTCACCGTTCTTATACCATGTTCGATCATTCATGCCCCCAGGGTTGGAGCTGCCGTGTCAGTTCTTGTGTCAACTAATGTAGAGGTATCAATACCAAGAACCTGGCGGGTCACTGTATCATGGCCGTCACCCATGCCGACATTATGATCACCCCCATTTTGCACAGGTTCATATACTACATTTAAGGACGTTTTTTTGGGAGGCCTCTTTGCATTATAAAAATGGTATTATGAAAATTCACAAAGGTAACTGGGGCATTTTTCCCAATGGTTCTCAGCTTCACACACTGTGAGATCCCATTCACATTGCATACCAGTTTAGGCCTCCCTGTCATTAAAGAAGACTCAAGGTTTGCTAAGCAGCCTACATTCTGACCCTTCTTGTTTTTTCAAGGCAGGCAACATACAAGAGGGATAGCCCGTCCGGAATAATGCCCTCGGTTTGCCACGTCTCTTGTAAGAGTAGAACAACATAATAATGAATGGATGAATGAATGAATGAATGAATGAATGAATGAATGAATGAATGAATGAATGAATGAATACCTATGAATGAACTGGAGCAGCTCCTCATCGGAGGGTCTAGGATGATCCCCAGCTACGTTCCCAGACTGGACCGTAAAGCTGCGCTAGTTGCACACAGTCACAACATAATGTTTGGAGATGTAGCCTCAGAACTGTCTGTCATATCCTAAAATTCGGACATGCCTAAAGAAGGTATGAAGTGGTCGAGCTCAAGTAGCTGACACGAAAGAGAGCAGAATGTATTTTAAAAGCAGGGCTAAATATAATATTATCAATTATTGGTCAAAAATAGAATAAAATAAATGTATCTCTATATATAAAACAAGGGAAATGTGTGTATATGTGGGTGTGTGTCTGTTTGAAATATTGGGTATACTTCCCAACATGTTACACACCGAAAACGTTCAGCATACTTCCCAACATCTTACACACCCGAAATGTTCAGCATACTTCCCAACATGGTAGGTTCCATGATGTGACAATGTGAAAAGTATAAAATATACATGTTTTTATTTTTTAAGTGGTCTGCAATGCTTGGATATGTGTGTGTGTGTCTGTGCGAAATGTTCAGCATACTTCCCAACATGCTACACACCTGAAATAAAAATGTTGCGTGGGTAGGTTCCATGGTATAGACAATGTAACAAGTATAAAATGTACCCTTTTCAGATTTTTTTTTAAGCAGACTGCAATGCTTACCCCATCCGTATGGCTCTTCACGCCGTAGTTCTGCACTAGTTCTACCTTCATTGTTCCTAAAGTTCATCAGTTCATGAAAACTTCAGCAGTTCATTGCTTTCCACACTTCCAGCATTCTAGCTGACATTAGCGGCACTCACTTTTGAAGTCATGCGGGGGACCGGAAATGGTGCATGTCTCTTCAATAGTGTCCACAATGACGTTGTCCATCACATCGTGGCAAATCTCTCATGATAATTACAGAAACGTAATTTACCACGGAAGTTGATGAATATAAGCCATCTCAACAGTACACAGCTTGCATGCTTCAGCCGTACACGTATGGGTATGGCACTTCAAGCTTACACGCTTCAGCCCTACACATTACGGCACTTATGTTGAGGTTGCTGCTGCCTCGGCTGTAGATCGTGACACCATTAATGTTGCTGCGCCATCTCAACGCTACAACACAAAGTATCGGGGAACCGATTTACTGGATTCATGCTTTTCTCATGGTCAGCTTTATGTGGTTTGCTCCAGAGTTGGAAACAAACAGAATTTGTTCACACTAGCTCCTACAGGAAAGACTATCAATATTGTCTACAAAGAGTGGTTTAGTTCATTAAATAAACCTCAAACTAGGACTGAAGTAGGAATTACAGTGCCAAGCATGGGCACACCTGCTCGTTCTAATATAAAAGAGGAATAAAGTCCGAACAAGTGCAGGTTCTGATCCATCAATTCTTTTGCAGGAAATCCATCAGTATTTTATGTATTCATTATTTTTATTCAATCGTTCTAATCATTCTAATGGCAAGGCTTCAAAAACATGTGTTGCAAAAATTAAACAATGTGTGACCTATATAATAATTTCCCTTCAGAATATTACAAGATAAATAATCTAACTCCAACAGTGTAAAACCGATAATGTGATTGTGAACGACAGTGACATCTACTGGACAAATGCAGAATTGCCACTTATAATCTTTCAGCGTGGTTGATTCAGGTCGGAGACTCCCAGCATAGGCTCAGTTCAAAGACAAATATTGGATTTGTTGCGGCTGACCCTCAAAAATCCCTGGCCCACTTAACAACCTTTGATAAACTGACAAATACTCAGTAAGGCCAAGTTAACTGGCTATCACTGCAAAAACCTAGCACTGAGATTGTCATAAAATAGCACACACTAATGAAAGGGCACAATGAGTCATGTTAGCTCTCTACATGGGGCATTGATATGAACTGGCCTTAAGCAGTAACCACTCGACCTCAGTAGAGTAAAACTCAGTACAAACCCATGAGGCTCAATGTATAATGATAACTACTGATGACTGCATGGGCCACTGGAACACACAGATATGTAACACAAACGTCCATCCCAGAATACAGAAGAACACAATTTGTAGATACATCAGTCCCTTAACCTGCACAAAACCCTCTGCCCTTAACAGTGCAACTAATTGGAGGGCAGAAAGAGATATCTGCAATGTTACCTAAATGGTTAGTACCGTTTGACTCCCAAATAAGATTGTGCACCAAACCTGCAATCACTAATGCCACTTTTGCAGATATCCAATGATGGTGGTGGGATGGAAAAGCCAGGGGCTCACGGACAATACCAAAAGGCCTTACCTAACACAAGGGAGTTAGTAGTTAAATGTATTTATTATTAAATAAATAACATTAAATACACTATGCCAATCAAACAAGTCATTTGAACCTCCTTCACTTCAATCTGATTTCCTGAAAAGCCTTTCATTACTTCATTACTTCATAAACGGCAGTCCACGTTTGACATGACAATGCACATACTTTGCCCATCAAGCACAAGAGGCCTGGCTTAAAACCTTAGACCTTCCATGGAATCCCTGAACAGTTATTCTATTTGCTTTGACACCACACACTCTCCTTACTGTCCTTTCCAACAGTTCTTAGCTCTTCACAATTTAGGGTATTGTTTTTCAAGAACAGTGGATCCATCTTCAATCATCCTGAGCGATTCTCGCCGTAGATCTTCTCCTTTGGAATGCTAAGACATCACCACCCGAATGCCTGACTAATGAAATAATGGCATCAATTTCTTAGCTCAAATCTCGTGTGCTATTTTAGCAGAACAAATAGGATTACATTGAGAATGGACCACATTTAAATTTGGGAATTGTGTCATTAACGTGGCCCCTAAAAAACCCTTATGAATTTGGAGAACAAAGTTAAGCAGAAGTTTGAAAATGGTAGCTTTCAAACTGCACACTATCCAAAAGTATTATTTGTCATACAGCTAACAGCTTCTATCAAGCTTTTATAATCTCCAGGTTTTAAGACAACATAGTAATACAATGATTATAATGGTAATACATCCTTCATGCTATAAGGTTTAGTAGTATCAAAGAACTTGGAAGTATGCTTTGTGAAGTTTAAACCAATAAATATCTAGTACTGTTGTGTAAGACGATCACAACTTTAGAGTAGATAGTGGCATCTCTTAAGATTATCACTTTCCCTTTCGGATCCAAGGACTATATATTGAAGCAACAGAGTAAGTCATGATTCACAAAGAAATCTTAAGAACTTTGGAATTTGCAGCTGTGTCCCCTTTAAACTGCATTTTGTCACTTTGGTATAAATAGCAGGCGGCGAGTCAAGCATGTGCGCAAATGTGAGTGCAGAGGAGTGCAGTCACCAGTGAGGAGGTCCGCTGTTAAGCTTGGAGACATTTGTAATTTGCAGCTGTTACCCTTTTAAACTGCTTTGCCTCCCTTTGATGCAAATACCAGGTGGCACGTGAAGCGTGGCACGAAAGTGCGAAGGAGTGCAGTCAGGAATCGGAAGTCAGCATTTGGGAGATGAGGTGGCGTACGACTCTGCAATCTCCGTCTAGTCTGGTACGACAGCAGGTGGTTACTTGCATCCCTACAGTTGGAGACTTGTACCCTATGCTCAACTTATATAAATCGCTGACACATCCTTAGTTCACATTGCTCATGATTAATTGTGAAATCGGATATCATACTCGAAGTAAGGCACGGGGTGAAATGGGGGGCCTGGTTGCAAGTGTATCAGATCAAACACTGATGGCTCATGCGTTGGAAGTAGATGAGCCAAATCATACTGCTATTCTGAGTTCAATAAACAAATACGATCAGGGCAAAAAGCAGCAGGGTAAGAAGGAAACTCTGCAAACAGGGGTGTACCCAGACAGAACAATCATGGCCTATTATCCTTTAACAACGACACCGACTGCAGACTTAATAGGGAATGTTAACCATCAAGTGGGCGGCAAATTACTTGCAAAGCCGAACGAGCCAGTGATTTGAGAAAAAGAAGTGAGGCTGTTGCAGGAGGGTACATCAAAGTCCCCCCTCATAGACATTAACTCACTCCTTAACCTGTGTTATAGTCTCCAGAAGGAGGCGGGTAAACACTTGGGAGCAGAGGGAAACATTGGCATGCAGTCAACCCAAGCAAGGCTCGAAAATATCATTGGTACTAATCCACCTGAACCTGTAAATGTGAGCTATGAGGGTGAAATCAGTATGAGCACATTCAGCACTATTAATTCTATGGTGAATAGCATAAGGCAAACCTATCACCTGCCTCCTGAAGTACAACACTCACTGATAAAAGCTATTCTAACTTTGTGTACTGCAATATATAAAGGACAAAAACAGTGCAGAACAAGATTGCATGCTACAGAAAACACAAGGGACCTCTCGGCAGCGTCCTTGTCCACTTCTGTGGATATTGAGGAGGAAAGAATGCCTGCACATAGCTATCATCCAAGAATGATTGAAGGAGAAGAATAAAGAGAAGATGAGCCATCAATCACTGTGGTCCCAGTAGAGAGCAGTAATAATTTGATGGAAAGGCCAATATACATTGATCAGCCTTGACAACAAAGCAGGCAATCAAGCTACCTTAGCAGACAAAACGATAACTATTCTACGGAAAATAAAGAGGATATGGCTTTAGCAGAAGACTTAGTAAGAATAGAGGAGCAATCAGTGCCCATTGACCATGTGTTTTACAGACCAAGACAAAGGTGCTACAAGAGGCGTAAGACACCCAAACAAAAGTCCTCAAAAGAACATACACAGAGTGATCAAAAGCTACAAGAGGCGTAAGACACCCAACAAAAGTCCTCAAAAGAACATACACAGAGTGATCAAAGACAACCAAGGAACAATGAAAGTGCTCCCACTGTGGTGGACACTATGAAATACACTTGTATCATCCGAGAAGACGGTATTGAACTAAGGGAACTGTCGAACATAGAGAAAAAGAAATAAAAAGAAAAGTCACAAACCAATTTCAGTTGTCACCCTAGATAAAAGTATATGCATTCAATCATTTTCAAATAGTAATACTGCAACACGAGTCAATAACGATAATATCTTGAGGGAAGAAGATATAGACCAAAGAGAAAGCTCAAATGCATCATTGGATGAAGATGACGTTGGAGATGAAGGGAATAGTATAGTAATAGAATGGACACACCCGGAACAACCAATCGTTAGTATCAGCAGAACGCGGAATGATGGCGAGGAAAATCAGGATGACTAAGTCATTCAACTCTGGGAAGCGGAAAAGCTGAATATTACGATTAAGGACATTTTTGCTAATAGGGAAACACCCTATCTAAATAGACAGGAAGTGGTCAAACTGCTGCATATCATTCCTACTTTATGAGTATTGTCCACCAAAGATCTGTTTCAAGTAGAACTGCCTGAAAATGATTGGGAAGAGAATTGGGCTTGTCTGTACTTACACAGAAGACTGGCGGTGGAATTTATTATGTCTTTTGCCCATAGCCTTTTGAAATTGGGATATATGCTTGAATTAGGAAGGGCGCATATGAGAGTGTCAACCATAGCCCAGATAAAAGAGGAGTGTGGCCACCTTAAAGGCCAGAGGGTTATGTATGAAGGTGGTAGTGAGGTAGCCGCACCGCCCAGGGGGTAATGTGTCTGGTTACCAAGACCCTTAAAAGCACCTAGGAGAAATTGAATATTGGCAGCTCAAGACCCCTGACTCGTACTCTTACAAGTTGGAATACAAGAGGCCAGGCACATTTTGTATATAATGAAGAAGGTCTTGGATATTTGGTCAACAGTGACATATTAAATGCAAGAGACATGGCTTACAAAGAAGTTACATTCATTTGGATGGTTATGTATGTTTCAATAGCTGGCCACCAAAGGAACTATGGGTAGACATTGTGGTCGTATGATAATAGGTGTGGTGAATACTATGCTGGTTGACCAAATAGAGATGGTTGAAGTGAAGGAATACATTTTGGCTATGCAATTATACAAAGCTGATAGTAGAGCAGGGAGCAACAACCTTTTGGTCAATATTTACGATCCCCATGGGGGAAAGAGAACACAGATTATTACTACTGCATTAACAGAGATGGTTGCTGAGTGGTGTATTAATAATCCATTGGGAGTAATTATTATTGAAGGGGATTGGGATTCCCACTGTAATTTGGCCGCACAGTTCCAGGAGGGGGAGTTGCCAAGTAAGGGGGAGTGGTCAGGGATGGCATGTATGAAGCAAGGATTTAAATGACTGGATTTCATGCAGACGTTCGCCCTAGAGTTTCTTGTTCCTCCAAATGCAAATACATTAGCAACGCAGTACACCTGGTGCAATGGGAAGTAGCTCAACTGGATAGATTACATCTTTTTGGGAAAGGTTTTGAACCCCAAAGCATTCACTCTCACAATGGTAGAGAACACACTGAGTGGCCATACAATTCTATGGGTAAAGATGCCCAATGTAAATAAAGAAGAAATACAAGTCTTGATAGGGGATTAGAGGTTAAGCCTAAAGGAAATAGGATTAGGCGCAGAGAAAATAATTTGGCAGCATTGAATAACCGTTTGTTTACAGATAGAGTAGTTCTAGAAATATCATATTAAAGGAAGTTGACCAGATAACCACCCTTTTAATGGAGTATGCAATTATATATGGTTTTAATAAGGGATGTACGAGTATATTATAATGAGTGAAAAGGTGTGCCAAGAACACAATTTCTTGGAATAATACCCAATGATGGAGGACACAGGTGCATGTCAAAGCCTAACTTTTTCAATTTATGAATCCTAGCTCGGACAGCATATAAGTATCCCGTTCTCATAGCTCTCAACATTTCCAATAATTGCAAGCAAATTTGTACCAAAACTATGGCAGCAATGATGTCACATTACACTATCAGTCTACAAAACCTACGGGGAAGTAGGGTTGGTTAATACCTCAAACTACATATAGGATGCATAGGGGTTTGTTATGTTATTGGTCTATGCCTATCTGATTGCTCTGCCTTGACTCATTCCATTATAGATACTATTTTGAATACATGATTATGCTAATTGGTTGGCATTGTTCATTATAGGAAGTGTGACAAGGAGACATTCCATTGGTTGCCGCCTAGCTTACCAACCTTGGACACTTTGACAAAACATCAAAATATGAGTGAGACATACATGGGGGAGTAGAATTCTGTCGTCTGTCATAATTCCAATTAAAGAATACTCCTGGTCCTTTGGTGTCTGTGTGTATGGGGGAGAGGGGAGTTCTGCAGGTGTTTTATTTGTGTTTGGCTCATGATGATAAGCCAGTGTTCCTCATGTCTGGATCACGTGTTAGGGTACCATACACTTATTAGGGTAGCGTATTTAAGAGCAGAATTCCTTCTATTTATCACATTTTTTTCTTATTCTGACAAGCATGTTGTGTTCTTTGTGGCCACTTGGGATGCTATTCAGTTAACTTCTATAAAGTCTTCTGGCTTTATAGATCTCATGCACCTGGACATCAATGGTCAATTTTTCTCTTGTTAAAATTAATTATCTTGGGAGTCTACAGCTTATCGGTGTGGGAACCGTTATTTTGTGCCTGTGTTCCATTCGTCTGTTACTCCCTTCCTTTTTCCTGACCTTGGCTCTGGCCGTGAGCTACTGTCTGGGATCTGTACAAGTATCTAGAAGAAATAACAGAGAGTGAGTCTGATTATACCTCTTTCCGTTGCCCTAATGTGTCAGCGTGACACTCACTTACAGACTAGACACATCCCATCTTACTACTAAAGGACATCATGAACCCAATACAGGCACTTAATTAGAAAAAATAAATTTACTTTTAATATTTGTGTGGATGAAACAGGGGGCGTCAAATGCCCTACAAACAACATTACACAATTAAACAATTAGACAAGACATAGTTTGTTAAAAAAACTTTGTTTCACTATGACAAAACAAGGTGCAAAGGTACTCATGGAACACGGGGGTGCAAACAAACACAAAATGCTTTGTTTGTATATGAATCCCACAGTTAAATCATGAGGGTATTGCAGATAGATGTCGACATGTTTTGGCCATTTTTTGTTTCAGACACTATCTCTAGTGTCTTAGATCTCTCTTTTCTTAGGCTATCTTCAGGACACGATTCCTTCAAAAGGTCAACAAAGACTTTATACCCCAGAGTTGATCAGCATAACCACTTTCTACAAAAAATATGTAAAAACACATTCCACATGAGTGCAGGCCTCAATTATTGCAAGGGTTCAAGCAAATTCATAGAGATTAATACACAAAATGTGCATATCAACGCCCTTGTGATACTGATATTAAAACCATATAACACAGACAAACATGAATGCACAGGCGTCACTGTGACAAAAGATATAGCATCAGGGCAACATAAGCGAGCTATTCTAAATTTAGCTCTTTTATTTAATTCAGTGCTCAGTAGTAGCAGAGACTCTACGAATACTTCTCCGGTCAAGAGTATTCAGAACAAGGCCAAAATACTGTTCCTGTCTAAAGAAACTCTCATCGGGTCACATGTATCGCATTTAACTTGTGAGCAAGAGCTAGGTGAGTCAAAAAGCCTAGCCCAGAAAACCTGTGTTCATTCCAACTTTCACTGTGCCATTTTGCTGGTATCACAGGAACTAGTCCCCCCCTTATCTTCTACACAGGAGACCAATTTTCTGTACTAAATCCATTCTTCAAGGCACACTTTATTTGCATTCTGCACAAACTCCTTAGGCTGTGCTAGGAGTGCATGGGTTTTGCAGTCTATCAATCCGTTGACACACCCTCCGTTGGTAAATACACTTCCTTTTATCTGTAACTGGTCTGTATTCCAGAAACCAGGTATTTCTTTATCTTCTGCGTCTATGCACTGCAGCAATTTGTAGTCTTCTATTCTAATCTCTGCCCTATTCGTGCCTGAGAGTATGTATTTCATTACCTTGTGTTCTGATCTAGCATTGATCATCAGGCGCATGTATTTTACAAAATTATCCTCACATGGAGAGTCGTCTTTGCTACCCACTGTATGGTGGATGTTTTACCCTGGAATTGTCCTTGTGCCACATAAATAGTGCAAGATATGTCAAGTAATGTGTTGTTTGCAGGTACTTCTGTTGCTATAAAAACTCTAAAGGCACCCACGCCGTACGGGATGAGGGAACACACAAAATAGCTCTCATCAGACACCTCCCTCCCCACTTCGCTCATCTAATTGTACCACATGTTATTGGTAACGTTGAGGGAATTATCAGAATACGTGCTCAAGTGGTTTCTGAATTCTTGCACATCTCTTTTTAATCTTTTAATTAGTATGCTTGCTTCAAGGAATCCTTCAGGTGTAATTTGACTTGCCATTCTTTCAGTGGCACTACTTGTGTTATTTTCACTGGATACTGGCTTTGCCATAATGTTAGTGGAAAGCTCTTTAACTGTGATGCAAATAATAAAATAAGGACAACCAAATGAGACAAATGTTGCTGTGATCATAATAGCCAACGTATCTGCTTTTTGCAGATATCTATCTGTGCGAGTTTGCCTAGGCAATACAAGAGAATATTTGGTACTTCTGTAGAGCTGCATTTTAAAGAATCAGAAAGGGGAATTTCGAAAGAATCTTTGGGGAATGCTTAAAGTCTTCTTGGGACAGAATAAATAGCACTTGGTCTATTTTCTGCTGATTGGCTCTGGTCATCGTCCTGTTCTGGGGTTTTTGAATTTCTTCTTTACTGTCAACCATTGTGTCATTGGACAGGGGAGCATCACAACAATACATATTGATGTCACTCAAACACAGCCAGGCTCTCCTTCCCTCTACTTTAACTGCAGAGGAGGTTGCAGCTTTTAGAATGCAAGGCCCTTCAAACCTAGTCTTGTGCCATTGTCTCACAATATTTCTACCAATAAATGAATCCCCTGGATAGAGCTAGAGGGGATGTAACAACATATCTATATCAATATGTCCACTTGAATTTTTGGTGACTCTTGAGAGATTTAGTCATAGACGTCAAATAGTCATGCATTTCTTTACCAAGTACAGTAGCTGAATCCTCAGAATCCATTTGAGCCCATGTGGGAGGAGCATTTGGGTACTGCCACCAGCTCGTGAGGTGTCAGGTGATGGTCAAAGCCTGGCTGATTGTGTAAGGCAAAAAGAGCCAGGGGAAGGCAATGCAACCAATTTTTATGCAATGTATCTTTTATTTTTGCAATGCGTTCCTTCAAGAGGTTATTAAGGTACTCTCAAATTCTGTTTGCTTGTGGGTGGTAGGCAGATGAGATTTTTTGTCTTATACCCAGTAGAGATGTTATGTGCTTGGACACTTAGTTTACAAAATGGGGTCCATTGTCAGAGCGTAGCACTGCACATACTTCCCATCTAGGAAACACCTCTCATACAAGGAATGTTTCAGCCGATATGGCATCTGGATATGTGCATGGATCTGCTTCAATCCATCGGGAGAATGGGCAAACGACTATTATCATATATTTGTAGCTGTTACAATTTTAAAGCATATTTACATAATCAATATGGAAATGGTCCACTAGCACAGACTATTGCTCCTCTCACCATGCTCAGTGTTTATTCAGCTGTACCTTTCTGACCCATCATGCAATTTATAATATTCATATTGGGGACAAACCAGTCATCCAAAATGGATGTTACAAGGCATTCTCTGATGATATGTGCTGGGTAATGAAGTTGCTCCAGTGCTACTGTGAGCAACTCACCAGGGATAACGTGTTTCCCTGTTCTATGCTTGTGCCTGTGAGGGGTCAGAAATGCCAGGTGGACAACTTGGTAGAGCCTTTTAACAAGAAGCCATATTATTAACTTATAAGGGCTTGATAAATGCCTTGCTGTTCCTAACCTAACATGAAGTTCCCTACCAATGAAACTAAGACTAAAGAAAAACACTCTACTATAAAAAGAGATCTGTCCCTCACATTTATACATCCAACAAAATCATTCAGGAATTTATATGGCTATTCCAACAGTTAGAACCAAATACTCTTGTAACCAGGGTCAGGTCCCCTTCCCCAGGATTAATGAAGAATTTCCAAATAATAGTTCTAATTGATCAAGTTCATTCCAGTAGTCAGGTTCTGCTTCAAAAGATAACACAAAAAGGTTCCTCCCAATAGCCACGGTCTGCTTCCAACACAAAGTTCCTTCACTCCGGGGGAGCTTCACTTGGAGTTTGGATTGTCTTATAATTAAACAAGGTTCACCATTCTTCAGCATAAAGTTTCCAAAAACCTTTGTTTGTCAGACCAAAAGTGTTTGTCCTCACTCGTCCATGAATATCTTAATATAACTTCTCCTTTTTAAGAAAGACAACTAGTTCACCTTTCTTCTTCATCAACAACAATGTTTTCATCAGGATTGTTTTGCCATAGTTCATCAAACACATAAGTAGCCTTGCCACTTTCAGTCCACCAGCATCTTTCACCACAAAGCAAAAAATTCAATATCTTCTTCCTAGTCCACTAACCTGTCAGGGCTACCGCTAACAATCCATTTCCTGGTGTACTCGCCTGCTTAGATACATTTCCTAACACTACTACAAGCACCCTGTGGTGTGGTGTACTTCAAACATCAGTAAAGTTTTTGACTTTCAACAACATTAAGATTCACATTTTTTTACATAAGGATCCCACACCCACTGATGCTGTTTGTTCAACTGATTGAGTGGCCACATGCAATACATGTTATGCTCATCTCCCCAATGACAATTTGAACAAGAAGAGAAACTCTCCTGCCACCTTTGGGTTTCTACTATCACACCAGGTAATTGTTTGAAATGTCTTTTATTCAAGTTTCTCTTTCCAAGAAAGGTGTTTCCCCCTTTTATTTCCAATGGCCTTTCTTTTATTTAGGCAATGCTGTTTGTCATCTCGCTCAACTATGGCCTCTCTTCACTTTGGCCATGCTGGTTACAGTTTTGTTATAATATTGCCCCCTCTTTACTTTGCCAATGGTGGTTACACTTTGGGTTCAACACTGACTCCTCTTTCCATGGGCAATGGTAGTTACAGCCTTTCTTAAATATTGTCCTATTTGTACTTGGGTAGTGATAGTTATAACCATGCTCCTCTTGTTTCCTTTCAAGATCAGTATTGGGTCAAAAATATTTTCTTTCATTAGTGTCAAAGGTCAACTCACTGGCCTCTCCCTGCACGTCTGCGAATCCCACTGCTGCTGCCATTTATTCTTTGCTCATAGGGCTTGCATCTTCTGACAGCTTCGCTTGCAGTCCTGTGACTTGCGCCTTCCCCAGCAGAAGCCACTGGAGCAAGGCACAAGGTGCCGAGAACTCCTCCCTCCTAGGGGGTAACCTGCAACAGCAGCTCTTCCAGCTGCTCAACCTCTCTCATGACTCTCTCGGCACGATCATCCACTCTAGACATGGCATCGATCCCAGCGTCTTTGGTTCTCTGCCTCTGCTGCATACACGGCTGCTGACAACTTGCCCTACTACTATTGCTATGACTACTGCTCTGCACCTTAGGGGGATTTAAATAATCAAAATTCCCTCTTAGGTGTAGGCTGTCAGAAACACTGGACTGCATACTGCAGTTATGTGCCTCTGAGCCCCTCACCCTCATCCCATTACCCATGCCATTATGGGACTTGATGTCCCCATGTTATTATTCATTTTACCACAAGTTTTGATTTTAAACTCCCCTAGTGCACCCAATTTATAAAACATACCTCTAGATAAGGGTTTTAGAGACATTAATGGTTGGTTCTTAATTTTGCAGCTCAAAACATGCAATGGTATTGATGTTCCAATCCTTACATGTTCCATTCTTTTGCTGAATATGATGGTTTTTCATTACTAACACGTTGGGTACCTATGGTAAGGGGAGCCTTTCTCTGACAAGAAGCCATTACGTTTTCTGGCATCATGAATATCTCATCCTCCAAAGAAGATGAATTTGGTGTCTCTCCTAGCGGAGCTCTCCTACTCCCTTGGGGGCATTCTCCACCCAGCTGCTACCACCCCCGGGGCTAGGATCAGGGAGCAGCTGCCTTACCCTGGCCACCTGGGAGGAAACTTTGGGCTGGGATTCTTTGAGGACTCTGTAGGATTCATCACATTTCACACTAATTCAGAGGGGGATAATGAGCACCCCTTCTTCCAACACAAATCCTGCTCTTCTTTAAGAGCACGCCCATGCAACTCCACAGTCTGCATTATTGGCAGTGTGACGAAACCTTCTGTCATCACCATGGTGCATGAACTTGTGAATTTGTTTGGGGCAAATGTAATGTCTAGAATATCAGGAGAATATGCTGTCCATTTGGCTTTTGCATCCACAGCTTTGTTGCAGTGAGAAATAATGTCTGCACCTCTCGTATGTGCTGCTCACATGACCCTGGCACTTGTCGATGGGCATTCAAGTGCTTCCAAAAGCCTCTCTAACAGTGGCTCATACTTTACTGGTGGGCTGCCTGCGTGCTGGAAGCCCCTCCTTTTCCAATGTTACAACCCTGAATGCATTGTCATCGTCACATAGGCGGAGCCAGAGTATACTGTCACCATCTCATCCTCATGCTCCTCAATTGGTAAAATCATGGCTACCAACTCTGCTGCTTGCGCTGAAAAATGTGCTGGAAAACATGTGCTTGTCACAACTTTCGGTTGTCTATTGCATTCACTACTGCTGTTCCACTATTTTGCAATCCACTGCTTTGATCTATCATTGATGAACCATTAACAAAGAGTATCTCCTAGGGCATTTTCCTTGACGTAAGGCATGATATCATAAAAATAAGTGTAGGTAAGGCAATCCTTTATCCCTCTTCCACTGGCTCTGCTATGAACCTTGCAGGGTTCACTGTACAACACCTAACAGTTTTGAAAGAATGGATTTCAGACTATAACCTCATAACCTGATGCTCTCTGTGTAGTCAATGTGCTTTTGGGCTTCTCAAGAGTGGGCAAAATAATATGTTCTACATGTAATGAAACTGAATTGTGATATTCACTGACTTCTCAATTGAAAAGGCTGCTGCAGCCAATGCTTGTTCATTTGGGTAATGGCCTCTCATTACTGGATATAAGATCCTGCTGTAATATGCTAGTGGTTTGTGTCCAATTGAATTTCACGAAATTGAACGCAGTGAAATATTGTGAGTGTTCTAGCAGGTGACTGGAAAAGAAAGCATTTTTCAGATCAATCACTGTAAAAGTATGGGTTGTAGATGGTACATTCCATAAGATTGTTCCTGGATTTGGCACTAATGGAATTCAGCTACATTAATGTTTATTAGAGGGTGTACATCCTGTATAAATCTTCATGACCCCCTTTTGCCTTCTTCATCAGGTACACAGCCGTGTTGCATGCGCTTTTGCAGGCATTATTATGCCCTGATTCACCAAGGCAGCAATGGTTTCATAGATACCCTCATCAGCTTCCTAGGACATGGTATGCTGTTTTACTTGTGGTAAAATCAAATTCTTCTTAAAAATTATGTTTCTTCTGCTCCTACTCCTTTTACTAAGCCAACATCACATGGAAAGCTGGTCCACAATGAACTCAGTGACTTTGCCAAATCTCCCTGCATAAATGGTGGTACCTTCCTCACCAATACTATTAATTGGGGAACCTCTCTGTACTCTATTTGCAAATGACATGTAAGAAAAATAGAAAAAGCACCTCTGAGTCATCATCTTAAAATAGATCTTCATCAGTCAAGTCAGTTACTCCATGTGTTGAGTCAAGCGCTAATACAGTGTGCCAGGTTACTCCTTTGCCATGAACTCTGTATAATATCAGTCTGTCCTCTCTTACTATTGCTGCTTCGAATACAATCGTAATTATTGGCCCTTCTTCATGTCCATAGGTATCTCTGGTCTGAACAAACATTCTGTCGGTAATCACAACAATTTGTCCTGTATTCATGGTATTCATGTATTCATGGAGGCCATGCCAAGAATATTTGTACTCCATAAAGGAATACCTCTGAGCTTAGTGACACACTGCTCTGTGATTCATGACCATAGAATGCTCTAATGACCTTGGGATCATTCACATAATGAATGCCATTTTGGATGACTGGTTTGTCCCCAATCTGTGGAACAAATGATTCCCTCCTCAGTGAAGGAAATTGTCATGTTTAGCTTACTCATCAAATCTCTCCCCATATGTTCACTGGACTATTTTGAGAGTATAACAATGGCATAGTCATTTCATGCTCTCCTATGTTTATGGGCAATTTGTCTATAAATGGACGGTTGTTATAGCCCCATAAAATCTGTGTGCATCCATTGATATTCCTGACATTTGAGACTTCCCTCTCTAACACAGGATCTTGTCACCCGGTATCAGTCAAGAACAAAAAAGTCTTGTCACTTATGGTCAGCCCGACCCTCGGTTCCTCTTGTGGGTCTGGCATAATCGATAGAATTGGACAAATCCAGTTGCTATGTGGGCTGTCCTATTTTGAATACATGTCCAGTCCTGTTCCAGTAAAGGGATTACCTCGCAACACTGTCACACCCCCTAGGGTGTTGACAGTGCTTGCGTCGATGTGTTTGCATCCCATTGTACTACTGAATTCTGAGGTACTTGGGGTTGTATGTGTGCTTGCTGTATCTGAGATTGCACCCCCTGTTTCGTTTGTTGTATTTGCGACTGCACTGCCTGATGTGCTTGCAGTATTTACAGTCCCGGTGTTTGCTGATACTGTGTGTAATCTTGGATGTCATAGTCTGGTGATACAGCCCTATATGGCAATGGGTATGCTGATCCCACTCTTGTGCTGAATTGCTGCCAGTTTTGTTGCATTCCTCCCATACTTCTGCAAACCTATGACATATGTCCTAGTTTCCCGCTGTGCTGGAGATCCTCTGAATCATCGTTGCCCCCCATTAAACCCTCCTGTTTGTGGTACTTGTAATCCCAACATTTGTTAATATTCTGCTCTTTCTACTGTCAATTTTGACAGTTTCTTTGGATCAACTTTGCTTCTTCTATCTTTTTTCCTCAATTTTATCTCTGTCCTTCTCTTGTTTTAGTCTACTATGATGAATAATTTTCATTTGTATCTTGGGCCATCGTTTTCACCCCAAACCCCATTATTTTCTTTGACTGCATTTGTACTTTTTCGCTGAGTCCCGGGCATTAAATGTGATCAAAAATGGTTACATTAATGTCCCAACTTTCCCTTGTCTCTAAATGCTCCTGAATATCCTGCTTATAAGCAGCTGGGTTTTCGTCTTTCCCCATTTTTCATGTCATGATTGCACTCACCTCTGATGAGTCTGGGAATTGTATTCTGACTACCCTCCAAACATCTTCTTGACAATTTTTAAAACGTCATGTTTGGTATTGTGTGCTGTCACCCTACCCCTGCCATTTCCAAATGTCATCTGATTGTTCACCCAATATAGCAGCAAACACGCTTTTCATGTCTCTTTCAGCTAAGGTCATGCCAGCAGTTTATCTTTCTAACTCATAAATCCACCTTCCTGATCCTGGTGCGAGCAATAGTAATTTGCAAATACAATTATGTGTATCTGTCTGTGGCCAAGGTATATATTGTGCTAGTACTCTTCCTTTCTGTAATAATGGGAATTGTGTCAGTCCATTCTGCATTCAGGTATAGTTATACCATGTGTCTTTAATGCAAACTCTCTTATGTCCTCATAAATATCTTAGCCTATTATTTACATATGGTGTTTTTTGTTCTGGGCTTCTCAAGCACATCCCCGGGAGCCATTGGTATTTAATGGCCTCTGGGCTTATCGCTGGTTGCTCCAAATCTGACAAAGCTACCTCTCTCCCTACGCATGTTAACATAGACAGGGTTTGTGCAGCTTTCTCTTTCCACCTCTCCTGGTCATCTACCTCTTCCAACAGTGTTCCTTCTTCTTCATCCTCACTGTCCTCAGGCTCTAGTCTTCTAAGCAGATCTATACCATACTACCCACTCAATACATCATTGTCTTCCTCTTGCTGATACTCTGCTCAACTCTCTCTTATCCTTGTGCTAACCCTTCTGTTTCTGTATATGATGCCACTATTCCTTCTCGTAACGCCTTCGTCTCCCTTGCCTAATAATGTGTGCCTACTAATAATGTCATCAACTTCCTTGCAGCGTCTCTCTAAACTTCTCTCCTTTTCCATCTTATCATCTTATCGTCTTTCTCTTTCTTTTTCTTCCTCTCTTTCCCTTGCTCTTTCACGTTCTCCCTGTATCTTTTCTCTCTTCCTGTCTTCCTATCATATTCTCTCTCTTTCCTTCTCCTCTCTTTGTCTTTCTTGTTCTCTCTCTTCCTTCAACCTCTTCTCCTTCTCTGCCTCCTGTCTCTCTCTGCCTTCCCTCACCTTCTCTTTACATTCATTGATGCCCTCTCCATCAAGTTTCAATATGATTTTACCTCCTATCAATTTATCTGACACAATTGCTGTCTCAACTTGTCTGCCCTACATGCCTTTTGCTCTCTGATAGTCCTCATCCACTTCTGTTAACTTCTCTTGCACCGTGCATCAGACTCTTCCTGTAATAACAGTAGCATTTGCTTGCTCGCTTTTTCTACTCACAAACCGACTTCATCACTACATGCTCAGGTTGGAATATACATGCCTTTAATGGATATGATCCCTGTACAGTCGAGGACCGGTCACTGGTTTGGGAAAGAGGAGGAGCTGGAGCTATGTGCTGAGCGCCCGCTCCATCATGCTGGTTAAGCATTCATCATTTTTTACTTTGCTCCACCTCCTCTTCCTCAAACATTTTCTCCAGCTCAAGTATACTCAATATGTTCTGTATTTGATTTCCATTGTGTGTGGCATGTAAATATGTGCACATGTGTTGCAGCACAGTCTTTGAATGAGTGTTGTCTTGAGTCCATGACATAAACATCTTGCCAGCTGTTTCTTTAACCCACGCAACGTGATATTTCATAATGTTTGTTTTATTTTGGGTGGAGTAACATACACATATGCATAATGGGAGTATCTGCCATAATAACAATATGAAATACAGCTTACCAATAATTGCTAACCACTGTTTCAACCCTCATGTGCTTTTTCCACTCCTTTTCACACCTCTACCCACAATAGCGCCCCAATTTTACGACACCCATTTAACTCTCTGAAACCAATTTCCCTATAACAGACAGTCCTTCCCTTGAGCAGCACCAAATAAACTGCTGATGCTCCGGGTCCCTTTTCCTGGTCCATAACACCAATTTATTTCTTCTACCAATACTAAAGAACACGTCTACTGTTCTACATTACCCCACAACAAAATGCTGGTGCCAGCAATCATTAGCACAAATCAAAATACATCTGTCTTATGTAGGGAAATCTTCTCTTTGTCTCTGCCCCTTAAAGAGGCTTACCACATGGTCTTCCTCAACCCTTGTCGAAGGTATTCAATCTTTTATTATCTCTATTTGTCACAAATCAATAACACACACAAAACTCTCCAGTTTTGGCATGCACATTTCAGACTGACATTTACAGATCCTCTGAGGGTCTTCCGCATCGAGTCCCCTCTATCTGCCTGCTCCCCTCCACGCCCAGTGGGGCAGCCTGCGGGGACCGCACAGGACTTTCTGCCAATGTGGATTTCTGCCAACCTCTCTTCTCAAGTATGCGTTATCTTCGCTCTCAACAGACCACCATCGCTGTCCAAGGGGATGCGGCAAGGAGCCCTCGATAGTCCAAAAACTCCTAAAGAACCATACTCAGATATCACGTGTAAAAGTGCACCCAAGAACACACACTTAGTCGGAATGATACTCAATGATGAAAGACCCAGGTGCACGTCAAAACCCAGCCTTCTTCAAACAATGAATCTTAGTTGGGACAGAAAATAAGCATTGCTTTCTCATAGTTTTCAACATTTCCAATTATTGCATGCATATTTTGAACCAAAACTATGTCAGTGATGATGTCACATTAAACTATCACTCTACAAATCTATGGGAAGTTGGGTTGGTTAATAACCCCAACTACATATAGGAGCATATGGATGTGTTACTTTATTGGTCTATGCATACCTGATGGCTCTGCCTGAACCCATCCCATGATAGATAATATTTGTAATACACCACCATAGGGACAGCTAATTGATTGGCATTATCCATTAAAGGTGGTATGGCAAGGGTACTTTCCATTGGTTGGCACCTAGCTTAGCAATCTTGAACATTTTGACGAGATATCAAGATATGAGCAAGACATAACTGGGGGAAGAGAATTCTGTAGTCTGCAATAATTTCAGTTAAAGAAAACTCCTGGTAATGAGGCGATGAGGCCTTCCCTTTTCACTTATACTTGATTTGATTTGATTTTGGTATTTATATATCGCATAACCAAAGAATGGAACCAAGCAATAAAAATGCATCTGTGTACAGATGATGTAGTAGAACAGAAATTGAGCCAGATTTATCATGAACAGTTACTCAAAAAGAAAGGTCTTCAGAGAATTCCAGGCACGGGGCCTGCATAGGAAAAACATCTATCGCCTCAGGAAGCTGACCATGAGGGCAGAATCGCCAAGAGATGTTGTCCTGAGGATTGTAGGCATAGATCTGGCTGATAAGGGAGTGATTCCTCTGAGGTACTTAAAGACCAGGCAGAGAATCTTAAACAAGACTCTTTGCTGAACTGGCAGCCTATGGAGATTTCTCCTGAACTGTGAGATAGATGACCGTCTCGGCAGGGATTAGACCAGCCTGACGGCTCCATTTTAAGTGACCTGCAGGAGCTAGATCTGTCCTTTTGGGATACCCATTAACAGGGCATTGATATAATCTATTCTAGAGTTTACCAATGCACCAACTATCAAAGGACGATCTTTATCTAGGATAAGTAGAAACAGAGGTTTCAGCAGTTTAAGATGGTAGTACACATATTTTACAATTTAATTTACTTGGCCTTGTGTGTACTGTGTGCAATCTGGTGTCTGTGTGTGTGCTGAGGGAGTTCTGCAGCTGTCTTATTTGTGTTTGGCTCATGATGAATAGCCAGTGTTCCTTTTGCCTGGATCACGTGTTAGGGTACCGTGTTTGAGAGTGGATTTCCTTCTATTTATTAAGGTTTTAGCTAATTCTGACGTGCATTTTGTGTTCTTTGTGGCCACCTGGGATGGTATTCATTTACCTTCTATAACGTCTTTTGGCTTCAGAGATCTCGTGCACCTGGACATCAATAGTCGTGTGCTCTTGTTCAAATTAATTAACTTGGGAGTCTATCGCTTCTCATCCTGGGAACAATTATTTTGTGCCTGCTTTCTGTTCATCTATTACTCCATTCCTTGTTCCTGACCTTGTCTCTGGACGTGAGCTACTGCTTGAGCTCTGCAAAAGTTTCTAGAATACATGTGTTTTTGTAAATTCAGCATCTTGGGTTTTGAGGCCTTGCTAATTCTGAGACCTGCTGGGGATTCTGCGTTAAGAAAATGGCTGCACTTCTGTGTGTCTGTCTCCATATTGGTGAAATATAGCCGTGTCTATTCCTCTTGTATGTCTACCATACAATGGCGTCCCTGCCTGTGTATTTAGCATTTTATATATCTATAATCAGACTTCCCTATCGATGCAGTGAGTCCCTCTCTTTTTACACAGGAACTTCCTGTCCTTTTATACTGTGTTGCACTATTTATACCATACACTATGTGTGCATTCTACAAATTTCACTTAGTGCTTACTTGTGTTGCACAACCTAACTGATCCTTCATTTACAGATTTCATGTACATCTGTATAATTTTTGGATATTGGTTTTACTCAAATTGTCAACCACCCCTAGGTTCATGGGGTGGTGATGCTGTCTCAGTTTGTAACGTCTCTTGTCCTTGAGGTAAGGGGGCTAGGGCACAAGTCGGTAATGATGCATTCATCTGCTTCATCACAAGAGATGGCAAAGAGAAAGATGGGAAAGAATAAGACCATTACAAAGGTAAAGGCTCTGGTAAAATGTGGTAGCCTGACATCTTCGACGGGCTCTATAAAAATAGCTAATATAGACGCCAAATACAAAACTTGGGTCAGAGCCCATCGGTTATCTGGCAGGAGTTCAAAATGGCAATGTATTCATACTCTCCTAAAAAATGATAGTAGAAGATTTTTGCAGGAAGTTAAGGTTAAAACCGATGCTAGTAAGAGCAAAACTGACATAGTTCGCCCTTTTACGAGGGCAGACTGGGAGACGTACTTGGGAGAATGATATGGAAATTAGCTAGTGTGCCCCGCCCTTCATCTTCCTAACCCAGAGGCTTATGAAGGTAAAATATCATTTTCAGAAGTAGACAAATAGGAGGCTATTGTGTAATTGAATGAAAGACACCAGTGCTCCAAACCCCAATGGGCTATCGAATATGGTGATAATGAAGTAGGCAGAGCTATGGTCAATAATACGATACCACCTGTTTGAAAAGATTTGGCAGAAGATATAATCCCGAATACATGGAGAAAGTCACTGTTAGTCCCTGTGTGTAAAAAGGGGAAGCTGCTTTGTACACTGCTCTTGGATAAGCTGAGAAGGTGGATGGCAAACCATCAGTTATTATCGCTGAAAAAGATTAGCAAACACATTAGTATTTATCCTAACTTTTCGGCAATTCAGTATTTGCTCCAACTTACATTACTTCAAGGAGATACAAGTATGAACATCGCCTATTAGATTTCCCCAAGGCATTTGATTCTGTGGACAGTAACAGGCTTTGATGAAAATTGACAGGGTGGGGCATTGACTCTCATCGCTTGTACTTGATTCGCCAGTTCTATACTAACACATCAGCGGCTGTATGCATGGCATGGCTGGACCCTCGAGCCAATGTTATTCAACATGTATGTGGCTGATATGCCAGACAGCCTTGATAACGGCAAGACATTTTCGCAAAAAAATAGGCGCAAGGCCTATAGGCTGGCTTATGGAGGCTGATGATGCAATTCTAATAGATAGTACTCCCATTGGACTACAAAGGGCTTTGAGGGTGTAGAGGAGGTCCCAAATGTAGCCTGCACTCCAGCCGCCCATTTTGAAGTACCAGGAACGTTCCCACCGAGATATGTGACGTATGATGAGCAAATAAACCAGCAGAGAGCCGTATTAGGGCTCTGCAAGTGCCCATCAGAAGAGCAATACCTATTGAAGTGCCAATAACCAGACAACCATGGGCAGTAAGGTATCCATTGAGAAAACCCTACTAGCAAATGACACGAAATGAAGATTGCTTAAACACTGTCCCAGAAGAAACTAAACAGGCCTTAATTGAAGATGTATGGTGACGTCACGAGGGCCCAGACATACTCACAGATGAAAGAAATGACAATCAAAAAATGACACACAGAGACGAAACGCCATGAATAAGGATATCATGAACTTAGAAGGAGAGACGACGTTAAAAGATAAAGAAACTTAAACTGTAAAGCAGGATGAAGCTATTCAACAAGCTAACACCTGTACATATGCCTGTACATATGCCTGTAACCGCAAGAAGCTAAGAAAACAGTGCGGCTTGCTATGCTTAGTAGAAGAATAGAGCGGCAAACGTCACCTATATATCTACCTCAACAAAGCACACTATATAAGTGCGAGTCCACTTTATAGAAAAGCAGAATTAACCCAGGTTACTAAGGGTCAAACAGGACAGAATTCTTACTCCAGCTAAAACAAGAAAAAACGGCGGAATCGAAACTCAGCAAGAGCAGCTCGTGCCTGGGAAACCAAGAGAGTGAGGCGGACAGTAGCTCCGGAGAATCAAAACTGAATAACAGCGCGGCCTGCCCCGTGAAGGTCGAGATAAGGAGGCCCAGGCAGGTGGTAAGGCAAATAAGAATTAAATGCACAAATAGAAGGAAAACTAAGCAGATTCACGGTGTGTTAGCATGTGACCAGCCAAGTGAGAACCTATGCCTGGCTGTCTCCCAAACAGAATATACCATAACTTTTCCTGACAAGAAGCTACAGTTTCGAGGCCGACCACAGCCAACTAATTGACACGTAGCACTAAAGTACTGATCAATGGCAGGGAGGCTGTGTGAATCTTGGGGTATCCTGCACCTGGTTGACCATTCTGCGTGCTGCTAATTAAAGTGGAGATTTATGCATGGGGTTGAAGCCAACCCAATCATAGTGGACCAAATAATCTAGGGTCATATAGATAGTAGAACCAATGGGACGTCATACTTTTAGTGACATCCACTGTAGTCATTTTTGAGGGAAGGGCTTAGGCGCCCACCCAATAATGTTTATCCAATCCTCACACTCCGTTACCATGTACAGATATAGCACTTATATTTAAGTTACCTTTTCCAACCAATAGAATTGCATGACAAACTTTTGAGTGGTACAAGTCAATAATGATGAATTTTGGGTATAACTGTTACTGTTTGCATGAAGTTGTTGGGAGTTGAAGCGAGACAGGCTATCACATCACTGTTGATTTCCATTTTTCCCTGTTTTTTGTGCTTGTCAATAAACGGACTCCCCTTTGCCAAACCATTGAGTTGTCCTCATTGATTGGTGTTGGAGTAAAAACGTGCACCCCCATCCACCTCAAGGTGCAGGTATCTCGTCTTAAAGTACTTGAGAGCGAGCTCTGACTCTATGAGCCGGTCAGGGGTCACTCTCTCTCTCCTGTACAAGGGCACTCAGCGAATATTCCCAAAAAACAGTTTAGAACTAAACCAAGAAAAAACAAAAGTCATGGTGATAGGGAATAAGCGTGCCTCAGAAAATGTTTTGTGGAAAATGTATGGGGTTCCTATAGTGAAGGTCTTTGCATATGTATACCTTGGTGACTAATTAGTGATACATGCTCCCTTGGCTATTCTAAGAGACTATAGTACAACTAGGACACTATGCAAATTTGGGGTGATTCGAAAAAAAATTGCAATGACAGCTGGTGGAAGTTCAATTGAAGGGTTAATCAATGTTTACAACATCAATCTAATCCCTAGCCTACTGTATGGATGTGCAGATTAGAGATGCATATAGATAAAGAATTTAAGTTTTTGAAGACCCTAGGGGTGAGAATTTAGTGTAGTGCTTTGGGGCTGCCTCAGGAGATGCCAATAGAGGCCATTTGTTTAGAACTGGGCCTGTTCTCCGTTATGACTATGATATGAACCAAGTGAAGTTTACGGGTGTTTAAGATAATGATGGATGCAAGAGATACACACTATAGCTGGTCTAGAGATCAAGACAATGATCCCCTGGGAGGCAAGCCGCAGATGAAGGAATGGGTATCTGCTTGTCAAGAGTTCCAAGAGCAGGCAGGTTCCAGCCACCTGATTGGCGAAGCCCCCTTCCAAGGTGCAAATCTACTATTATTTGATCTAGAATTAGTTCTTTGGTTGTTATTCCTGCCTCAAACCTGCAGGATAATGCTAATGTTTTTAATCTGTTACATACGCTTCTGTTGTTTCTTCAACTTTTTTTATTTGGCAGTAAAAATTAAACCTGTTAATTGCTATGTTCATCTCTGGGGTGTAGTACATGTCCAACTTTTAGGATGTTTTTTTCAACTTTGTCCAAATCCCCAGGATCTGCTGCTGGTCATAACTCTGGCAATTCTCTATATATTCTTTGTCCATCACGATCTAAAGAATGCAAAAACATTTTTTTGCTGTCTGGTGTTAAATTGTCATGTACAACTGCCTTGGTGTTGTTTTTCCAATATTCTAACCACTGCATGGTTACCTGTCCAGGAGTAGACAGAACATTCTCTGGAGGGCAGATTGCTATTGAATGCATTTTCTCTACTCCACTATTTGTATTCCTTTGCTTGTATGTTTATTTTTGTGCTTTATGCTCAATGTCTCCTGCTCATGCTCAGATATTAGATTTCATCTCTTCTATTGTTCTCTTCCATTTTTGGCTTTGGTGCTTTGGTGGTGTAAACATTGATACTGTAAATGTAAAAATAAAAAAAGGAGAAAGGGGAGTTTGGGAGCAGTGTATGGCATTGGCATGGCAACTTGCTGATACTGGCTATGAAATGATCAAAGCACCAGCCAGGCCTTAACCCGTTTCCTTGCGTCTGTAGGCCTGCTGCTGTTGCCGGGGAGCTGTATGTGCTATCGAAGATGGAGCAAAATGACTGCACTTATCTAGATGCACAATAGATCTTCATTTGTGTGCTCCAATGCCTTTTGTCAGATGAACTCCTGTTGGACTATGCTTAAAGTCTGAGTGGAGTGATCTGTTGGCAGACGGAGACTGAGGCAGCCAGTCAGGCCTCAGATTTAGGAGGCAGGAGAGCTGCCTTTGTTGTTAGAATGCAGCGTATCCTCCATGCTGTCAAAGTCTGAAATGGGTGCAGAGCAGTCTACCCACACACACCCACCCTTCCCCCACCCTCTCTGGCCCCATCCACTCACTCTATTCCCGCCCTCTCTACCCCCACCCACCCACACTATCCCCAAACTGTCCACCCCCATGCACCCACCCTACCCCAACCCTCTGTACCCCCACCCACTCACCCTACTTCCACCCTATCTACCCCTACACACACACCATACCCTGACCCACCCTACCCCAAACCTCTCTACCCTCACCCACCATATCCCTACCCTCTCTACCCCAACCCCACCCACCCTACCCAAACCCCACCCTCAAAACCCTACCCTGACTACCAACCCTACCCCCATTGAATCCCCACCCACCGTTCCCCCACCCTTACCTACCCACCCCTCTCTACCCCCACCTACCCACCCTACCCTCAACCTATCTATCCCACCCACTCTACCCCCACACTCTCTACCTCCACATGCCCACCCTACCCCACCCTTGCTACCCCCACTCATTCACCCTACACACACACTCTCTACCAATACCCCCACCCTCTATACCCCCATCCACCCAACCTATCCCCACCCTTTCTACCCCCACCCACCATACCCCCACCCACTCTACCCCCACATACCCTACTACCACCCTCTCTACCCTCACTGACCCATCCTACCCCCACCCTCAAACCCACCCACCCTAACCTCACCCTCTCAACCCCCAAACATGCACCCTCTCCACCCCCACCCACCCAATTTACCCCTACTCACCCTCCCTAACTCCACCCACTATCTCCACCCTCTCTACCCCACCCAGCAACCCTACCACTAGCCTCTCTACCCCCACCCACCTGCCCTACCATCACCCTCTCTACCCCCACCCACCCTACCCACCCCCACACACTCTTTCGACCCCCACCCAACACCCACCCTCTCTACTGCCACCAGACCACCCTACCACCATCCTCTCTACCCACACCCACAGTCACCACCATAACTCACCCACTCTACATTCAGCCTCTCTTTGCCCACCCTCTCTTCCCTCACCCACACACCCTAACCCTACCCTCTCTACCCCTGTCCTCTCTATCCCCAAAACCTGCCCCACCTGTCCTACACCAACGCTCTCAACCAACCCACCCACCCTACCACCGTTCTCTCACAACCTTACGCCCATGCTCTCAGCCCACCCACCCATGCTCTCAGAAAACCCCATGCTCTCAAAAGCCCCACGCACTTACCCCGCCCACCCTACCCCCATGCTCTCACCCAACCCAACCATGCTCTCACCCCACTCACCCACCATACCCTCACGCTCTCACCCCACCCACCTGCCCTAGCCCTATCCCATGCACTCGCTCCACACACCTACCCTGCCAGTACGCTCTCGCCCCACCCATCCTACTCCCATGCTCTCGCCCCACCTTAATACCATGCTCTCGCCCCACCCAGCCAACCAGCATGCTCTTGCCCCACCCACCTTCCCCACTCCCAGGCTCTCGTCCCGGACACCCCACCCAACCCCATTCTCACACCCCACCCACTGACCAAAACCCCACGCTCCCGCCCCAAACTCTTACCTCACCCCGCGCTCTCACCTACCAACCCAACTGCATGCTCTCACCCCACCAACCCCACCTCTTTCTCCCCAACCATCCCACCATACCCCCATGCTCTCACCCACCCACATTACCCCCTTCTCTCACATCACCCTCCCTCCCTCTATGCTCTCACACCACCCACCCACCATTGTTTGTTTATTTGCATTTTTAAAGCTCCCACAGAGCCCACAGGCATCGAGGTGCTGTTACAGGAATTGTTTTTTTTGTTTTGCGTTGTAATTGTTTTTTTGTCTTACTTGCGCATTTATAACGCTTTTAAATACCCAGAGGTACCCTAACCCCATGCTCTCTCCCCAGGCACCCACCCTACCCCTATGCTCTCTCCCCACCCAGCCTATGCCCACCCTCTCTACTGCCACCAACCCACCCTACCACCATCCTCTCTCCCCACCCTCACTACCATAACCCACCCACCCTACTTCCAGCCTCTCTACGCCCACCCTCTCTTCCCTCAATCACCCACCCTAACCCCACCATCTCTATCCCTGCACTCTCTACCACCAAAGCCTGCCTCAGCTGCCCTATACCCACACTCTCACCCCACCCACCCACCTTACGTACATGCTCTCACCCCATACACCCACCCACCTTACCCCCACCTTACCCCCCATGCTCTCACAGCACCCACCCACCATACCGCATGCTCTCACACCACTTACTCACCATAGCCCCACACACTCACACCACCCACCCACCCTACCCCATGCTCTCACCCCACCCACCCACCCTACCTCCATGATCTCAACCCTCCCACCCACCCTACCCCCATGCTCTCAACCCACCCACCCACCCTACCCCCATGCACTCAACCCACCCACCCACCCTACCCCCATGCACTCAACCCACCCACCCACCCTACCCCCATGCACTCAACCCACCCACCCACCCTACCCCCATGCACTCAACCCACCCACCCTACCCCCATGCACTCAACAACACCCACCCACCCTACCCCATGCACTCAACCCACCCACCCACCCTACCCCCATGCTCTCAATCCACCCACCCACCCTACCCCCATTCTCTCACCCCAACCACCCATGCTCTCATCCCACCCAGACTCTTACCCAACCCACCCACCATACCCCCACACTCTTACCCCAACCACCCACCTAACCCCCACGCTCTCACCCCACCCACCTGCCCTAGCCCTATCCATGCACTCAACCCAGCCACCCACCCACCACCACTCTCTCAGCCCACTACTCTCTCGCCCCACCTTCACTTCATGCTGATGCAGATTTACCATTACCGCCATGCATTGAGACGGAATCTCCACCAAATTACAACCTGGCGAGCGCATGCCCACAGCAATGTCGGTAACAGTAAATCTGAAAATCCTGTGGCGTGACATAAATCCATCAATTACCACCATGACGGTCTGCGAAAATTCCTCCAGCCGTTATTTCGCGTGCGCAAATTCATCATTGCTATAAAAGTAAGTTCCACGGCTGCCATTTTGAAAAACACAATCCACCAAATATCTCGAGATAGGAGTGCCATCCCGACATCCAGAAAGGGTAAACATGTCCACAGGAAAGGGCAAACCCAGGGTGCCCGATGTAAGCAGCAGAAGCCAAAATTCAGCGAACAGGAGCTCACAGTGTTGGCAGAGCAAGTGTTTGCCAACTCAGGTGAGCTATATGGCCCATTTCACAGGAAGACCAGCCAACAGCGCAAAAAACACATATAAGCAGAAATCCGGGTCAAGGTGATGGCTGTAGGGCCCATCCAATGTGACGTAGGGGACGTGTAGCCCACCCAGGAGGCACAATACATAGATGACAATGTACAAGTGACAGTGAATGTTGTTTTCCAAAGCACATCAGCAACAATGTGGTTACGCACATGTCAATTTGTCCCAACAGCAACCCAAGACACCAGGGAAATTCCCCCGGAGGCTGGACCTTCCAGGACACCAGCAACAAACACTGGCAGCAAGCGCCCAGGCCAAGGCAGTTCAGGGAGTGGGAGCGTGCTACCCAAGAAGAGACACCAGTCCACCAGGTCAATGACAGACACTCCTGCCATCCTGATGGACAGGCCCACAGGGCCAACACAGACTCCAGGTGTGCAATCTGTGCCACCAGGAAGAGTTCAGGACAGGTCCATATCAGGCCCTACTGCAGACGCACAGGTGGGTTAGAGTGAGGATGAAGGCCAGCAATCAGAGCAGGCCACAGCAGGCACAGATGTAGATCAGCATGAGGGTGCCTCCCCTGCATCCAGCCACCTACATTCCCTTGCCTGCAATGTTTCCCCTATGCAGCCTCTCACCACTGCACACACCACAATCCCAGCGGGATGTCCGCCATGCCCTGTGCTATGTGGAGGACTCACCAGACTGTCAGAGCAGGGATGCTCAGTGCCATGGCCAGCACAAGGAACAAGTGCAAATGCTATCACCACCAGCAGTGCCTGCCACAACACTGCAGGCCATATGGGACCGTTTGGACTGGATGGAACAGAGGCAGGCAGAAATGCACAACATAGCTCAGGAACACTTGGGGCATGCTGAGGCCATGCATGACTGCATCCAGGGGTCCTTGAGGCGGTTGTCAATCAACCGTCTATGCAGGAGCACACTCCCATGCAATGCAAGCCTGTGTCTCACCAGCCAGAGGGTCAGGGGGCTGGCTGAACAACTGTCCTCGTCACATGAGACCATGGCCAGAGCCATACATCTGAGCCTTCAACATCTATGGGGAGCAGGCAGGGGAACTCACAGTCCTCTACTCCTACTGAGGGGTCAATGCAGAGAACCCTGCCCATGCGCTCACAACAGTGTAGCGCAAATGCTGACAGACCAACAGACAAGATGGATAAGCACAAGCGATAATGCGAGTGGTAGTTGAAGTTGCAGTGGGGGAAAGGGAGGTGGTGGTTGTTGTTGGTGCAGGGGGAGGTTGTTGTTGTTGGGAATGTGGTTGGGGGTAGGTGGTGATTGTAGTAGGGGATGTTGTTGCCTTATTGCCAATATTAAACACACTTGAATCGTCTACATGTTGGTAGTATCAATTTAATGCAATTCAGACAGATGTAATCATTGCATGTATGGGTGTAATGTCTCTGTTGTCAACAATAATTTTCTATGAGCTCATGGCAGACCATCCGTCCTTCCACTGCTTCCACACATAGGACGTTGGGTGCCCGGTCCACTCCTCTTCCTCCTCCTCATCAGAGCTAGGGGGTCATTTTCCGCATCTGTAGGCATTGCCACATTCCTGCATATGCACATGTTGTGTGGTATGTCACAGACCACTATTATTTTCCATACTTTTTCGGGGCTGTACATCAGTGCACCCCTGGTGTAATGTAGGCACCTGAACCGGGATTTCAGGAGGACAAATGTCCTCTAAATGCAAGATAGTGTTCTCCTCTGTGCATCATTATAGGCCATCTCCAGTGGTGTGGCATGGTTTTGCACAGGGGTCAATAGCCATGGCAACTGCGGGTATCCAGCGTCACCTGAAAGACATGAATGGTCTGCGTGAGACATAGAGGCGTGTTGACTGTGGTACAAGTGCATGGTCATGATGTGCTTACTCCTATGTGCATATCTCAGTGGATTGACACAGGGCACCTTGTTGCATAGGGGTTGTTTGGGCATTGTCAACATGGCTACCTGGCCATCATATGCATTTTGTGAGTCGCCAGCCATGTGAAGTCTGTCAATGATGTGGCATTGGCAATGAATATGTCAGCTATGGTTTGGCAGTATGCCATCTGGGGCACATGGATATGTCTACATGGGTTGTAGATTGACTTGATTGTGCTGTGCTGCCTAGCATGGCCGGATGCCCTGATTCATCACATGTGTCAAGTCTGTGTCCTGGTGTGGGTCAGTCAGGGTGCCTGGATTATTCTGGTTGTCATTATTATTGCATCATGGTACTTGTGGTTCATTCACTTCACTACTACTGATGAACCCCATGTGCATATGAGTGCTTTTGGCAGTCAGGTCTGAGTGCTACTTACCCACGAGCCAGATGTGCTGTCCTCTGCGCCTCTCCATATACGCAGACAGGGTGCTGTTACGCAGAATAAGTGCATCCCTCCCAGGTCCAACTTGGATCCTTCCTCTCCTCTATCTCTATCTCTACCTGTGGTGTTCCCCAGGGGTCTAACCTCTCTCCCTGGCTGTTCATTCCATACCTGGTCTTGCCCACTGTATTGCCACTCTCTGTCCCAACTTTCAGTGCTATGCAAATGACACTCAGCTCATTTTCAGGCTCCCTTCAGCCACCTCCTCTCCTTCTCTCATCTCTGACTGTGTGTCTGCCATCTAGGAGTGGTGTGCCACCAATGATCTCTGCCCAGGGTCAGATTGGCCCCTTGGCCTTTCAGCCCGGGGCCAGGCCAAAATCATCCCTGGGGAGTGGGGGCCGGTTTCCTGCCATGCCTGGGCCAGTTTGAAAGAAATAAAAATGTAAAAAAAATATATATATATTTTCTTTTTCTTCAAAAAAGCCTTTCATCCTTCTTGGGTCGATAAATGAATACCAACACAGGTTGGGTGATATTGTATGCATATTTGTTCTATAAAAAAGAGCTTAAGCGTAAGTGCTATGCAATAACATATTATCATTTGGCCTTAGACGTCTGCTTGGATTCACAGTAATTAGGAACAATGGCATTTGATGCCACTTCCAAGGGGTGAAAGGTCGTGTTTCATCGCTTCCCGGGATTTCACTTTGGGGTGGGGTCAAATCAGAGGTCAAGGGTCGTGAGGCAAGTGGTGAGCCACTTTTTTGAGGTGATGGGTGGGCCACTTTTGTTTGGGTGACCAGGACTATTTCTTGTCCCAGTCCGACCCTGTCTCTGCCTCAATGCCAGGAGGCCAGTAAGACCGAGAGTGTCCTCATCGTCACACCTGCTCCCTCCTTTCCTGTCACTCTCTGGCAGGCACCTCTTGGCCCTCTTCCAGCTCCCACCTGTTAGGCAGAAAATCTCGGGTTCATCTTCAACTCCACACTTTCCTTCTCTCTTCACATCTCTGACATCTCTAAGAAGTCACACTACCAGCTGCAACTCCTCAGAGGTATTCTTCCTTTTCTCACCTTCCCCCAGAAGCTCACTGCCTCCAGAGCCCTGGTTCTCCCTAGGCTGGATTACTGCAACAGCCTCTTTCTAAATCTGCCTGCCTCTACTCTCCGCCCTCTGCAACTCATCCAAAACAGGACTGCACGACTTGTCCTTATCCTCAAGCCCAGGGATCGTATCTCTCCAGAACTGAAATCTTTGCACTGGCTCAAAGTGGCATTGAGGATTAAGTTCAAAACCCTCTGCATTGTCCACAAGGCCTTCTGGGGCCTGGGACCTCAATACCTTCAAAGAAGAAAATAAAGTTCCTATTGTCAATAGAAACTCCCGTCCCCTGCACACCATTTGGTATTGGAAATAAAAATTACAAACAATGTTTTAACAAATTGAGTAGTTCTATCAAAATATTTCTCAGGATGAACAATTTCTATTTTGACAATTATTTCAAAACATTCAAGGATATATTCAATCGAGAATATTTTTAATCTTGTAAATGAAACTGAGAATCAAAAATGGGAGTTCAATTCACTCAATAAAATCAATTTATACTAATCATGAGCTCTACGCATTTCGAGAGTGAACCTCTCTTCTTCAGGAGCAATCAACAATCTTTTAAATAAAGCATTTTCAACAGAAATTCTCTAAACACAAATTTCTGCAATTCATCAACTCAAATGAATACTTTTTTCAAACTTTGTACAAACACAAAAGCTTTTTCTAACTGCATTTTCTTGTGTGTCTTCAAAAGATCATTCGATTGTGGGATTATGGAAACGTCATCTTGTTGCACAGTTCTCTGAGCAAAAGATCATTTGATTGTGGGATTATGGAAACGTCATCTTGTTGCACAGTTCTCTGAGCAAAAGATCATTTGATTGTGGGAAATATGGAAACGTCATCTTGTTGCACAGTTCTCTGAGCAAAAGATCATTTGATTGTGGAATTATGGAAACGCCATCTTGTTGCACAGTTCTCTGAGATTCTGTAGAGAATATTGATATAAAATATTAGCGATTTGTAGGTCAATGGAGGTTCTGATATTAGTCAAGGGGAATGATTAAATACCTCTGTGGTGTTGCAGCATATGGCAAAGGGTCTCAGGTGTCCAGACGCCTGGCCGTTCAAACAATCGTGCCCCTTAAAGGTAAGTATATCTGCATTTTAGGTGTGTATATCTCTATTTTCTAATTAACAAACAATGTGTGTTTATAGTATGTCTACTTCAACTATTCAATGTACTCACCTAATCTGGAGTGTGCTATATTTGGCACAGCCAACGTTCTACTTGTGCCAGCGTTTGTCATTTCTTTAAATGTAACGTCATGCGGTCCGAACTCAAGAGTTAGTTGTCCTTAGGTATACGATTTTCTAAATAAATGATAATGTATGTCAAGATTTGATAGTTTCTCAGTGTTACGTGCTAAATTAACTATGTGGTGTGAACGAGTCACCTCTGTTTCTCAGTGCTCTGGCCGTCAGTACTTCTTTCCCAATTCTAATGAGCGAGAAACAGTTCACCCGCGTGTCGTTCTTTAAGTAGTCATGTGATGTTAATCACATGACCACACAGGATTACGGAAATCGTAGTACCTCTATGTGAATCCAAATAGAGTGCTCGGATTAGTAAACAAACTGTATGTCCATGTCACAATGTGCATGAATCTCCCCTGCGCTTCTCAGTGTATTCGCTGGATATGCTTCTTTGCAATTCTATAAGACTCAAACCTGTTCACTAATACATATTATACTGAATTGAATGGTCATGTGATATTAAACGCATGACCGCACAGAATTCTCACCTAAGTTCGCCTATGTTTCTTAGTGAGTTCACCAGGTGTGCTTCTTTGTAATTTTATTAAGTAGGAATTAGTTTACTAATACGTGTTATCTTGATTAGTCGTGTGATACTAATCACATGAACACACGGAATTCTGGGAATCGTAGTGCCTCTGTGTAAAAGGCCAATTTAATTATATTTAGATCCTCAATACCTTGAAATCTCTCTTCCTAAATACCTTCCTTTTCGAGCTCTTTCCTCATCTGCCTCCAACTCCCTCAGGCTTAGTCGCTTCTCCTAGCAGCGAGTTGGTGGTAGATCTCTTTCTTCTGCTGGGGCCTCCCTCTAGAACAGCCTCCCTGCCTCTCTGAAACTGGAGGAGAATTATCTTTGGTTCCGGAAGCACCTCAAGACCTTACTCTTTGCCTCCACTTTCTCTCCTCCTCTCCCCTGCTGATCACCTAGCTGATTCTGAAACTGCACTGGTTACCTGGCTACCTTCTGATCTCTGGCCCAGGTCCCCTCTCCGCCAGTTGCACACCTGCACTGCCCCCCTGGTAACCTCTGCCCTCGGGGACTGTTTCTGTATCCCTACAGCGCCCACTAGCACTTGACACCTGATTCTGCACTTACCCTTGCACTTGCCACCAGATGGCCACACTTTATTTATTGTCTTTATTTATTGTATTTATTGTTTACTGTTATCCTATGTAATGCACTGCCCCCTCCATTTTTCCCTCCACACATTTCCCTGTCTCCCTCCCATGCACTTGCGCAATCTCAGTGTCACCTGGCCTTGTAGGATCATTGTCTCTGTTTTCCCTCTGCCCCCCCCCCCACTTGCCTGGTTGCGCCTTGAAACTCTTGTGTATAGGCACGTTATAAATGCCATATCATATCATATCATGTGCCACACCACGATATCAGCCACAACAGTGACTGATGGTGAGATCGGCATCACAGGTCATCCTTGCACTAATCATTGAGGCACAGGCACATTTTACACACCTACATCACATATGCAATACATATACTGGGAGAATTGGGCACAATGACATTAGGCTATCAGCCATCTCAAAAAGGTGTTCCATCAGGAAGTAACTCAACTTTTGAAAATATATCACCACTTTGTTCATCTTCCTTGTAACCGTGCTCCTTATAATGTCCTTTTTATTTATTTGATAAGTCCACCCTTTTTTAGATAAAGGAATACAGACATAAACTCTCCTCCAAACTTCCTGCTTTGTATTTTATCTGTTGACATAGATTCCTTTAATATGATCCCCTTTTCGCCACCACTATATCTGTAATTAATTCCATTTTCTTTTCAAAGAAATTATGAGTCAGCACAAGTCAAGAAATGTGACTGATCATACGGTAGAGGTGAATAAGTCAGCCATCTCAGGACACTGTAACTGTGATACCCTTCATACCAACCTGTGACTTTCAGTGGCTTCTCTCCTTGTCTGAAGGTCAGGCCTGTGGAGAGGAGCACCTGGCAGTGGAAGAAATGGTGGTGCATCTGAGGCTCCAGTTCTCTTTGCTTTGGTCATCACAACTAGACGCCCTTCATTCATTGTAGAAGTGCACGCAGGTTGATGCTGGGTGGTACATCTACAAGCAGAAAGCACCTTATTTGACGTTATTAGGACAAAAATACAGACACGTTTGCAGATATGTGAAAAGCAGACCATGTCGAAAGTGTAGGTACATTTCCATGTTTCTCTCACCAACTTACCTGAGAGTGACACGTTTTTCAGATTACAAAAAAGAGCATTGCTGTAGACAATATAGAAGACACTTTCACAAGAGATTTAGATTGGCACCTTAAAAATACACAAGCAAATAAATTCCCCTAACAGAAAAGTGCTGTAACTCATATGGCCTTCAGATATTATGGGCCCTCCAATCATCGTTGCCACATTTAATGGTCTGGTGACCTGCACTGCTGTGGGATACAGAGGACAATGGAGTCTTCCATTAATTGTGTGTTTGACACGCTTTTTTCTAAGGGTCCTCTTTCAGGGCACATGTCTTGCCTGATCCAGCTTCAGATATAAAAATGTCACCTGACAAGGATTGGAAAACTTTGGAGAAATATCTCCACATATAGGTGTTAAACAAACTTGCCTCCCTTTTGGGAGGAGGCAATAACACTCCAGGAAACCACTACCACCTCTATCACCCAACCAGTGCAATATGATAACCTTACATAGGTTCCAGCTCCCACTGAGCTGAGGTGTTCCCCATCTCCAACATCAAGAACATAATTGTACAGCAATAGGAGGACCAAGAGAAGGCTTTGTTCCAAAATGTATGTTTTTAGGGTGCAGTGTCCTGTGACTTTTCGGGTTGATTCCTTCCTTTGCAGTTTTGTGGGAAACTCTGTGGTAGCTTCTGAGGACAAAGCTCTGCCAGATAATATCGTCCAGAATTTTGAAAAAAAATTTACAAGCACTCATGCCACATCAACCTTTGTCATAAGGGCAGACATTCATGATGCCTTCAATCCCTTGAGATTTTCAGAAGCTCCACACTGCATTGACCAGGGGACAAATATGTATTTCCTTGCAAGCCACTTGGCTGGAAGAGTACAATTATGCCTTATTTGTTGGAATTGTGAGACATCTCAGATGGTGTTTGAAGTATACAGGAGCCAGGCAGGTTTCACTAACTTTAGCTTATTCTTCAAGTCATCTTAAGTCCCACCAGCAGGACAGTGTCCCTCCTTTGAGTAGGCTATTTATCTATGATATGCTAAGTCGTGGCATTTGTAACGCGCATATACACAAGTGTTTCAAGGTGCGACGAGGCAAGGGAGGGGGAACAGAGGGAAGACAGACAGCGATCTTACTAGACCAGGTGTCATTCAGAGCGCGCAAGTGCAAGGGAAGGGGGAAAAAAGAAAAGTGCGAGGGGTAGGTGGAGGGGACAGTGCAGTACATGGGATAAAAAATAAGAAGATAAATAAAAGAACGGTCAACTGGTGGCAGTGCAGGGTGAGAGCAGACATAAGTGCTGGTAGGGGGACTGTATGGATACAGAAACCAGTCCCCAGGTGCAGGGGTTGCCATGAAGGCAGTGCAGGCGTGGAACTGGCAGGGCTAGGGCCCGAGATGGGTGGCCAGGTAACAAGTGCAGTCTCAGTATCAGCCAGGACTTCAGCAGGGGAGAGGGGGAGAGAAAGCAGAAGCAAAGAGGAAGGTTTTAAGGTGCTTCTGGAACCGAAGATGGTTCTCCTCAAGTTTCAGTGAGGTGGGAGGCTATTCCAGAGGGAGGCCCCAGCCAAAGAGAGAGATCCACCACCAACTCATTGCTTGGAGAAGACTGACCATGAGGGAGTTGGAGGCGGCTGAGCGAAGAGCTCGAGAGGGAAGACATTTAGGAAGAGGGATTTGAAGGTATTGAGGCCCCAGGCCCCAGAAGGCCTTGTGGACGATGCAGAGGATTTTGAACTCAATCCTTACAGCCACTGGGAGCCAGTGCAGAGATTTCAGTCCTGGAGAGATATGATCCCTGGGTTTGAGGCCAAGAACAAGTCGCACAGTTCTGTTCTGGATGAGTTGCAGAGGGCGTAGAGTAGAAGCAGGCAGATTTGAAAGAGGCTGTTGCAATAGTCCAGCCAAGAGAGAACCAGAGCTCTGGAGACAGTGAGCTTCTGGGGGAAGGAGAAGAAAGGAAGAATACCTCTGAGGAGGTGCAGCTGGTAGTGTGACTTTTTAGAGACGTCAGAGATGTGAGGGAATAAAGAGAGTGTAGAGTCGAAGATGACCCCAAGGTTTTTAGACTCGCAGGTGGGAGCAGGAAGAGGGCCAATAGAACCCAGCCAGAGAGGTACAGGAAAGGAGGGAGTGAGTGTGATGATGAGGAGAATCTCAGTCTTACTGGTATTAAGGCAGAGGTCATTGGCAGCACACCACTCCTGGATAGCAGACAGATAGTCAGAGATGATGGACGGAGAAAAGGTGGCCGGAGGTAGCCTGAAAATGAGCTGAGTGTCATCCGCATAGCACTGAAAGTTGGGGCAGAGAGCGGCAATGTGGTGGGAAAGGAGTGCCAGGTATTGGTTGAGCAGCCATGGAGAGAGGTTAGACCCCTGGGGGACACTACAGGTAGAGAAGAAGATATCAGAGAGGAAGGACCCAAGTTGGACCTGGGAGGGTTGGTCAGAGAGGAAGGAAGTCAGCCACGCCAGGGCCTGACCGGTGATACCTAGGTTATCACAGAGACAATTTAGCAGGATGGCATGGCTGACAGTGTCAAAGGCAGAAGAGAGATAAAGCAAGATGAGGACACAGGGGATGTTAGAGTCAAGGTTGGAGAGCAGGTCTTCACGGATGTTTAGGAGAGCAGTTTCCGTGCTTCTGGCAGCTCTGAAGTCAGACTGATGGTCATGAAGACAACCAACAGATTCAGTGTGGAGATTAAGCTGGGAGATGTCCAGTTTCTCCAGGAGCTTGCCCAGGAAGGGAGTGATGGAGATTGGGCAATAGTTAGCCACGCAGGAGGGAACGGCAGAGGTTTTCTTAAAAAGAGGGTGCACAAAGGAGTGCTTCAGGGGGGATGAGAAGACTGCAGTGGCCAAGGAGTGGTTGCAGAAGTCAGCCAGGGCAGGAGCAAGGGTGTCAATGTGGTCCTTGATGGTTTTGGAAGAACAGGGGTGAACCTGTTTTGACAAGACTTTCATAGATCGCACTTGTCTAGAAACCTCGTCTGCGGAGAACAGGAGAAAGGCAGAGAAGGAGGGAGAAGAGGTGGCTCAGAAGGGCCAGAGGAAGAGCAGGGAGTATAGGGAGGGAGGGGACAGGAGGAGATTGAGGACAGGATGTCCTGAGTTTGAGAGATGAAGTGAGAAGCCAGTGGCGTTCAGAGGGCCTGGGAAGGGACATGAGAGGTAGAGACTGCAGCAGGATTGGCCAGTTCCTTGCAGATTTTAAAGAGCTCAGCCAAGTTGTTAGATGGCGCCGCGATTCGGGCTTGGATATGAACTCTCTTCTTGGTGAGGACACAGAGCCGGTATTGCCTTTGGAGCAGGCGGCAGGCCAGTTTGTCAGAGGATGTTCAAGAAGCATGCCATTTCCTCTCGGCCACCCTGCACTTGCGTTTAAGTGTGACATGGTCTGAGTCGAACCAGGAGTTGCACATGGCTTTGGGCTTTAGGCGTATCCTCATGACAGGGGCAAGGATATCAAGATTATCAGATATAGCAGAGTGGTGCGTGGAGAGGGCTGTGTCAGGGTGAGAGTCAGCCAAAGGTGGAGGAGGGGGTGAGAAAGTGGTGGCGAAAGCCTCAACGGATACGCGCTTTATGGGTCGGATGACCGAGAAGGTGGGTGGAAGTGATGGAAATGGCTTGGCCTGTGGGGTAGAGAGGGTGCGATGGGAGGAAAGGACAAAGTGATCATTGTAGGAGAGAGGAGTGGTGAGAGGGATAGAAAAGGGAAGGTCTGAGGAGATCAGAACATCCATAGTGTGCCCTGCAGAGTGAGTCGGGCCAGAGGGGAGAATAGTGAGTGAGAGAGAGTCGCAGACGTCAAGAAAGAGTCCAAGGGAGGACAGGAGGCATCCAGGTGGATGTTGAAGTCTCCAAGAAGGAAGAGTTATCAGTCATCCTTTCAACCTAGATCCCTCACTACTCAACATTCCCTACATTACTTCATGGGCACTGTGCTGGCTGGGATCAAGATACTGCACACCTCCCTCCAATTAACACAGGATTAATGCAACACAAATTGTTTGAATCTCTCAGGCCTGCTGATCGAACTGTGAGCCCTATCCGTACCACATTTAAGGCCATTGTCACTTGTGAAATCCTTTTTCTCGTCCACTTGCTCATTCACAGTTACCATCCTCTTTTTCCACTTTTCCAACTCTGTTCATGTCCCAAAATCTACTATCATCTGTTTTCACTGAATTATGCAAAGCCTTCACTACCTCACATAGTACAGACCACTGCATAGGACCTTGCTTCAATGGACCAGACAGTTTATTCCTGACATAGTCTCCTTCTTTAATCTATTTTTCTTTTACTGACTTCCTTGCATCTTTCCTCCATTTGTTCTTCATTTACTTTTCTCTCATTCTCTCCATCACCTGCTGCACACTATCCCACATCCATCTTGCTCACCCCATCCAAGTAGGGCTGAATTTGTACTTGGGTGTTGTGATGCTGGAAATGCATCAGAGGGACAGGGCCTCCATATCCTTGTCCTTTACTACCTTTTATCGTGTGTTCTGTCGTGTTTTCCACACAGGAGTTCATGTGGGACTCCTGGTGGTGCAGCTCTCTCTTTTGGTTTTGGTGAACAGACCCATGGGATACCCTTATGGCACCCATGGTTGGGGGTACAGCCCTGTGCCCCTAGTGTATGTTTTTGGGCACCTGTGTGTGGCCCACAGAGCAGGGTACGGGCTGGTGGCAGCTCCGTGCTGAAATAACTGGTGCCCTAAGCGTCCTCCATTTTGCGATGCCCAGGACCTGTCATTGGAATCGGTAGATTGCTTATGGGGACAAGATGGCCCCGTGGCCTCTTGCCCTCCATCGCCTGTTACCTTGATCTTCCCGAAGTCCCGGGAAGCCCTTTCTCTGTCCCTTCCCCCTGATTGGCTGTTGGGTGGAAGTTCCATATATGGTAGTGTGGGGAAGTGCCGACCAGACTGGCTGGAGCCTTCCCAACAACCGTATGTTGTGTGTACACCTGTGGGTGGGACCTGGGTGAATGGAGTGTGTGAAGAATACGCATTCTGTGTTGTGGATGTCTAGTATCTCGTGCTTGACACAATGACTGAGACCGCCCTGCCCAAAACTGGTATGAATGCAGTGTGGAGTGTTGAATAGCTGGGTACTTGTCCCAATACACATAACTTGTTGTGAGTGTCTGGAGAGAAGTGAATGGCCTATGCACCTGATTCGCTGCCTGTCTGCATGAATTCCCTTCTGACCGATTGTTTGCCTGAGTGTGACCCAGCTGAATGAATGGGAGACCAACTAGTATATCTGGGGGCCTCTCACTGCTAGAATTCATGTTCAGAAGCTGAAGTACACCACAACGAGTAACTGGAGTAAACCTGAAGCTTGACCTTGAAGCCCATCTGGAAGAGAAGAATTGCTGTTTCTCTCCTTCATCAATCTGAAAGCTGCTGTGTCTCCTAGGACTGACCCAGAGAGGACCTGTTAAGGCGCCCTCTTCCTGAGCTATGAGGGACCATTGTGCACCAGCTGATCTTTGCCAAAGCTCCCTGGTAGACAGACCTTCGTCAGGCTGCTGACCCGAGACAGGGACTGCTGCAGAATCCCAAGGAGAAGCGTCCACACTGTTGTCTGCCACTGTCGATGACCGCGGTCACCGACCGGAGCCGCTGTGCTCCCGTTTTCCTAAGAACTTTCAAATCCAAGGACGCTCTTGTCCGCATCACCGCAGTTTTATCCCGCTGGAGAAGGCCTGACCATCGACGCGCTGAGGAGTATCCACCGGTGGGTTTCCCGCCACCCAAAGACCACAGAGACGCCGATGACTCGACGCCTTGCTGGGCCCCAGTTCTTCAAACTGTTTGCGGTCCAGAACTATCGACATCGAGGTGCCCCACACACCTCCTCCTTGCAGGACGTTTACGTTCCCTCGTCAACGAGCACCACTAGGAATGAAGCTGCCACTTCACGCCGTAGTTTACCCTGTTCTCCGTTTGAAGTTCGACGACCTGTGACTCCTGCCTTAAAGGGAGGGCACTCAAGAAGGGCCGTTGACTCCCCGACAAGGAACACTACACCACCAGGTACTTTGGGGTTCCAGAACTATTGGGAAGTCGGTTGTGAACAATATATGGACTGGGCTTGTGATATATCTTTATATCTTTATATCTACAGGTTGCCCCGGTGGGGGGATCACCACACAGAACTGTGTCTAGGTAGTAGGGCCAGTATTTTGCCAATTGTTCTAACCAACTGCTTTCCTCTTATATCTATTGTTGATTTCCTTTACAAACTGATTTCTGTGACATTTAACCATACAGTTGTGCACTTTAAAGAGATCTAATAGTAACTGTGGTACCATTTAGAATTGTATATTTGCCATTACAGATAACCGAGTACAAAGTGAGTTATCGTGATATTGTACATAACCTTGAATATTAATTATATAAAGACTGTGTTTTAACTAATACAGTGTGCGGACATTCCTTTGTGGGTGCTTGGTGACTACACTGTTGTCGGGGGGAAATTCTCCCGGGGTCGGCTGGGCCGTCCGCGGACCTCTGGGCAGGGAGGCCCCAACCCCCCCCCGTATATCCCAATAAATGAGTATGAGACACACGCAAGAAGCAAGGTGATTCTGCTGTTTATTAAACAAAACGGCAGGGATGGGTCAAGGATCATACGCGTCCGTCCTGACACTCTCTCTCTCATTGTGGGGCTCGCAGGCCCTTTTTACCTTAGTATGACGCGCTACTTGCGTCACCTGGGAAAGTTAGCAAAAAACCTATTGCCACTCTGGATTGGTTCCTCGAGTGGTAGGGTTAGTATAGCATACGTATAGAGAGCGATATTAGTGGTTGAGGGTTAGTCAGGTGGTATACTTAAGTTGTCCCTTCAATTCGATACATGAAAATTGTTACATGAAGACCCCTGAGGATTGACTAATGTTAATGGCGTCAGTGATAAGAGCCCCATGTTCTGATTGGTCCATTTGCGAGCCCCCCAGTCTGGGACCATCGCTGTTCCCAGCTCGCGGTGCACCTGTCATTTGCAACAATGTTTCACTATGGGTATGTGCAGACAATGTGAAGATTTATTCATATGCTGGAAGGCCGACTACTCCCACCGCCGCAGATGTCCATTGAGTCGCTTAATTGTATCTGCCTGTGTCTTGTAACGGGGGATCCAGGCGCCTCCCTTCTCCTGGGCCTGGCTTAATTTGTAGGTGTGATCTTGGCGTCCATTTGCGGCATGCGAGTTTGCAACATTGTGCCCTTGACTGTCTGCTCTCGCCGGGCTCATTCTGCAGGGTCAGCAACTGTACTCTTGCTCATTCAATGTTCATGGAAGTTCTTGCTTGCGGCCTACTTGGGCCTGGTGCATGGGTGGAACCATTTGGTGAATCCATGGGTGGAACCATTTGATACACAGCGCTTTAGGTTATGATAGGTTATGGTATCATATTGCTTTATCCCCAGTATCAGGTCTTCGTTATATTTCTCATTGTAATACATGGGTTTAGGAGAAGCGTGAGCAAGCGTTTTGGATGAGTTCATTGTGCGTCTTGCGTTTCTGCATTTTGAAAAGCCTATGTGAAAAATAATAAAGATGCGCGTCGGTGGGTGTGTCCGTCACCTACGTCATAGCACTGAATATGTTCTTCGTGTGGATTGGTGTGGGAGTGTCCAGTGTGCATGTTTGCACGGGTGTGCTGACCGTAGGCTAGGTCGTCATGGCATCTCTAACGATGTGTTGATTTAGTGTTGGATGGTTCAGTCGAGTCCATCCATGCCGCAGGTGTCGGCATGGGCAGGGCAGGTGGGTGGGCACATCCGTATGTTCCTGTACCAGGGTATTTGGTCGTCTGGTAGATGGGCAAACTCCTCTCGGCGGGTGCCTAGGCCGTGATCCTCTGGGCCAGGGGTGTGAGGGGATTGGTGGGAGCCTTTTGTTCCATTCTCCCACTTCAGTCCCCCCTCTGGTCGACTTGTCGACCACAAACATATCCTTTTCCTTATCTCCTCTCACTCTCCATATTTTAGTTACTCCTCCCAAATGTCCATAGTGGTTGACATGGTCTTCGAATGACCAATACATATATACACAGGTTCCTCCAGGTGTGCAGTATACCCATTTCCCTATGTAGCTCCTTGGGTTTCTTGGGTTTTCGAGCTTCACAGATGGTGCGTCCAGGTGATTGGTGATGATCTGGTTGTGCAATTTCTCTCTTTCTTTTATTATTGCGCCTGTGCGTTGGCCATCATCTGCCGGCATCAAGGGGTGCGTACCAACCATTTCGATCATTTCGTCTGTGGTGCGTGCCTTCCGGGCCTTCCAAAATCTTATTATGATCAGTGCAGCTCCAGCCAAAATAATACATCCAACTATAATCTTCAGTCCGTCCGACAGCCAAGATGGCATCCATGACCATAATAGCGAAAACCAGCTGTCATCCTTTTTCACACCTTTACTTTCATCCATCATTTTGGAGTACCTCTGGGCCAATTGTGATACTGCTACTGTCATAGTACCATTGTCAGCATCGTTAGCAGGAATGAATGTGCAGCATGATTGTCCTATCTTTGCACAAACTCCTCCTTCCATTGCTGTGAGGAGGTCCAGTACATATCTGTTCTGTAGTGCTACCATCCTCACTGCTCGCAGTTCCTCTTTTATTGCGTTGAATCCATTTACTGTAGAATTAATTGTCATCATTAGTTCCCATCGAGTTATCTGGAGCCATTTTGCGTTTGCGTAAGCCTGCAGTCCCGAATGTATTATTGAGGAGAAGAACATTGCTGCTCTGCTGAATAGTCTGTGTTCTGGCGGGATTGAAGTGAGTGCTGTTTCCGACCTTCCCCATAAGTAATTTCCTGTCAGAGGTTCTCCTTGTCTTTTCTTTCTATTCAGGACAGTGTTGTTGCCGTTGTTTTGGTTCTCTGGCCCCGTCTGAGGTTGTACAGATCTCTTCTTCCTCTTGTTTCCTTCATCCATTTTAGGGAAGTTTGCCACATTCACATGTTTCTGGGGCACCACTAGTGATGGTACATTAACGTGTACCATTGTGTATATACCATTCCACAGAGGGGACAGTGTGTGGTATGCCTTGTCTCCGCAGGCCCAGTAATGGTCCATTAATACTGCTGTTCCTGCTCCCCCCTCAGGTAACTCCGTCACGCTTGCACAGTTGGTGTTGTATCCCACATCCACTTCTCCTCTATGTTGGTAGCATACCTTAGGTGCAGACAGCGGCAGTATGGTTATTGGGTCTTCATCCTTCTCTATCCACGTCAGCATGGGTACGTACTTGCCCCAAATCGTCCAACATCTGTCATTGTGTTCATTAATAGTTGTAATATTTTCTCTTGTTACCATGTTGCTGCCAATCACTCCTATGTCCCATTTGTTGTCCATGTACACCTTCCCTGTTATTGTTACCAGTGGTCTTTCCCAACATCCTTGTTTACCAGGAACTTCAGTGGCGTACCAGTCACATGGTAGGTATTGTAGTGTTACTTCCTTTGTTTCTCCCTTTTCAGGACCACTTGTCATGTATCTGAAGGCCTCAGCATGCAAACTGCTCTTGTGGTAACTCAAATAAGTCTTGAGGAAGTTGTTTTTGTATGGATATGTGTCTCGTGTTTTCCACACCAGTTTCACCACCGTCCCTTGTAATCTCCCTTTTGTTTGGAACAGTGCCAGGTATATTATACATCGTGCTGTCTTCTCATCTATTTCCGTGGCAACGAATGTTCGAGAAGTGCTCATGGCGTATGGGATCAATGAGCAGACGTAGCAGCTGTCTTCTGTTGTCTGCTTACCTATTTGAGTCATGTGTTGGTACCACATGTTGTTCGAGACGTGTGCTGAATGTTGTATGTAGTTGTCAATACCTTTATTATCTGAGTATGTGCTGCGTTTAACTCTATTTCCCTTGTGTGGAATTTTGCTAGTACCACCTGACGTAGCACCTGTTGCAGCCGTGGGTGGGGGTATATTAGGTTTGGGTACAGCCAAAATACTGATAGCATAACTGTTCTGCCATACAGAGGCAGCCAAGAACCCGGTGATCATCAAAATCCCTATCATCTTTATTACAGAGGCTAGTCTCACCGGCATTTTGCTCTTACCTTGCTGCAGTCCGGCAGCTAATTCTTGCGACGTTAAAGTTGCCCGCCTGAAAATTCTCAATATGCTTGTTATTAGTGTTAGTTGTTGTTTTCAAGCTCTCCCTATCAAGTAGTTGTTCAGTGCCCAGGCGAAGAGCTGTTCCCACGCCAATCTAAGCGATCTATCTCTTAGGACAGGCAAGTATTGGTGAAGATGGGGCATTGATTGTTCTATGGCCAAGAGAAATGCTGTGTAGTAGACACGTACCCTCCTTCTTTTCAGGTACTTTGGCCTTTTTATGTGATAGACAAATTGGTGTGATAGCTCTTCAGGGTAGTTATCGTCTGAGGGTAGCATCTACTCCTGGGCAGTGAACCTTGTTAGTTATCTGTTTTCTTAGCAGTACAATAATACACAGTACCTGCATGTGCGAGAGAAAAAAAAGAGAACATTCAAGTGTTTACATGTGTATATGTGCAAGATAATGTCCTTCAGTCGGGTTATTACTGCAGTGGGTAGGACGTCGATAGGCAGAGGGTTTAGAGCTCAACTGGCGGAAGTCTCTTTACTCTTTGATCGTGTGACCATGGGATGGGCGGTATGGGAATTACCCTTCTCTATTTCAGTAGTTGTCTCTGGGGAATCTGGGGGGTGGTAGGGTAGGGAGACACTTAGGTCGTTGGCTGTGGTACAAGTCTCTTCCTCCGTGGGTGACGCTGTTGCTGTTCTTCCAATGGCCCTGTCGGTGACGCTAGGGCGGGTCTGGAGTTTTCAGATCTTTACGTCGTGTAGGTGATTCCAGGCACGTTTGTCCTGTAACTTTACGGCTCTCGTGGATACTTCCTCTACCAGGTGGGGGCCAGTGAAGCGTGGGCTGTTCCACTTTCTGTTGAAATTGCAGAGTAGTACGTGGTCACCTTTAGCAATTTTGCACAGTTTTCCCTTTTCCAATTCTTTATCCGCGTCTTCTTGTTGATCACTCTTAGACCCGCCCCGCGTGCGCTCGAGCTGTTGAGACACAAACACCACACTAGTAATCAAGGAAGACACATATTGGTACATTTCATCACCAAGAACAATTGCTGTATTTTCATAATCTGTGAATGCTCTTGATGTAGGCATTAGAGGAAGGCGCATTTGACGTCCGGTCACCACCTCGTGAGGAGTGAGGTGGTGATCGGAGCCTGGTTTATTCCTTAGCTCAAATAGGGCTAGCGGAAGGCAATACAGCCAACTCTTCTTTGTTGTCTGCTGTATCTTTGCAATTGCCTCCTTCAGTAGGCCATTCAGGCGTTCGCATAAACCGTTGGCCTGCGGGTGATATGCACATGCAAATTTATGCTTGATGTTCAGTAAGGATGTGATGTGCTGGAACATTTCATTAGCGAAATGCGGACCATTATCTGACCGCAGTACCTTGCACACTCCCCACCTGGGGAAAACCTCCCTCACTAGAAATTTAGCTGCTCTGAATGCATCTGGGTGTGAGCAGGGTCCTGCCTCAATCCACCTGGAGAATGGGCATACTACTACAATCATATACCTATTTCCTTGACATACGTTGATCATATCAACATAGTCAATATGGATGTGCAGGAAGGGTCCCTCAGGCCGGGGTATAGTACCTTTTATCACCTTCAGCGTGTGACCGGGCCATGAACTGTTGACATGTGAGACAATTGCTGATAAAATTCGTCACATGGGAATCTAACTCGGGACAGAACCAATCTTCCCTAATTCGTGCTGCGATAATTTCCTTGCCTGTGTGGGCTGGGTGGTGGAGTTGGCTCAGGGCGGTGTTCAATAGTGCCAATGGCATTACCATCTTTCCAGTGTTACCCTGGCGCCATAGTGCGTCCGTTGGTGACATTGTACATCCTCTTTTTACCCATATTTCTTTTTCTGCCATTGGTGCAGCCGCTTATAGCTCCATTATCTGTGTGGCTGGGAGATGGGTGTACCCTTCTCTTATCAACATCTCCTTAGCTATTCCCCTCCCTCTCCCTCTCTCTGACTCTAGGGGGTTCCATATCTCACCAAAATATGCAGCATACTTCGCATGTGCGTCTGCTTCTGCATTCCCTTTTGAGATATGATCTTCTCCATTAATGTGTGCGGTACATTTGACCAACGTTAATTCTTGGGGGTCATTTATTACTTCAATTAGTTCAGCCAACAAGAGAGCATGTTGCACTGGGGTGCCGTCAGCTCTCCTAAACCCTCTTCTCCTCCATTTGGACAACCCTGAGTGGACAGTAGATGTGACATATGCGCTGTCACAATATATAGTCACTCGTTTGTCAAAACTTTCCTTCAACGCCAAGATCAGTGCAACCAATTCAGCTGCTTGAGCAGAGTAATGCTGTGGTAATTGTACGCATTTCATCGCCACACACACCGGTTCCTCTGTCATTTTTACCACTGCTGCCCCAGTTCTCCTTATCCCATCACTTTGGTCTATTGTTGAGGACCCATCAATGAACAAGAGCTCACCTCCATCTAGTACATTTCGGTAGTCTGCGTACAATCGTGTGCATAATCTCCTTCCTCAATTACTTCTGCTATAAACCTTGCAGGGTTAACCGTGCTGCATCTAACAATTGATAGTTCTGGTCTAGATAAGATGATCTCATAACCTGACGCCCTCTGCGTGGTTAGTGTGGACTTAGGCTTGTTCAATATTGCAAATAGTGCATGTTCCACAAATAGTGTGGTTGGGCACCCCATTGTGATTGCTGATGCTTTCTCTACCGCAAAGGCAGCTGCGGCGAGACCTTGTTCGCAAGGGAAATGTCCTAACATCACAGGATCCAAGTGACCACTGTAAAACGCTACCTGTTTGTAGCCCATGCTTGTTTTTTGAGCCAACACTGCTTTCATTACTGCTGAGTCGCAATGTGAAAATATAAAGAATTGTCGTTCATAATCTGGGGTGGCCAGCACCGGAGCAGTTGATATTGCATCTTTCAGTTCATCAAAAGCCTCTTTCATTTCCATTGTCCACCCCAACTTTTTCTCCCCTTTGTTAGCTTCTTTTAACGCCTCAAGTAGGGGTCTTATGTATGAGCTGTAATCAAATACCCAGGCTCTACAGTAGTTGCACAATCCCAGGAACTGCTGCAGTTCCCTCACTGTGTGGGGCGGCAGCGTTTTTGAAATGGCCTGTGCTCTTTGTGGTGCAATCTTTCTTCCGTATTGAGATATGAGCTGACCAATGTAAAGGACCTGTTCCTGACAGTACTGTAACTTTTCCTTGTCTACCTTGTAACCCTTTTCAGCCAATACCGTCAGCATCTTCAATGAGTCCTCTCTACATCTTCTTTCGTTTGTGCTGCAAATTATTATGTCATCAACATACTGCAACACTGTGCTTTCCACTTCAATGTTACCCAAGTCCATCTGTATTACTCTGTTGAAGATTGAGGGTGACTCGCAGTACCCTTGTGGCAATCTGGTGTGTTTCCACTTTGTGTTCTTGTACGTGAAGCTTGTCAGATCTTGTAAGTCTGGGTGCAGGGGTATTGAGAAAAAGGCATTTTTGAGGTCTATCACTGTAAATCGTGATGCCTCTGCTGGAATGCCGCACAATATTGTGGCCGGGTTTGCTGCTATGGGGTATTCTGCTTCCACTATGTTGTTCAAGGGCCTGAGGTCCTGTATGAAGCGCCAAGACCCCCCTTTAGCTTTGCACACTGGGTATACAGCTGTGTTACATGGTGACTCTGATGGTACCAATATGCCATTATTTATAAAGGCCGTTATTGTTTCATATATGCCCTCATCTGCCTCTTTTGATAGTGGGTACTGTTTCACTCTGGGGAGTATTGCACCTTCTTTCAATTTTATTCTTTCTCCCCCTATACTTTTTATACACCCCACGTCATAGGGACTAGTAGTCCATAATGATGTCGGTACCTTTGCCATATCCTCCTTAAAGAAGGGAGCTGGGGTGGATTTGGGTGCTTCAAGTGCCATTGCAATTTTCTGTGCCACTTGTTTGTACGTCACTCTAAGCCATATTTCTACACTCATCATAAACACCATTTCACCTTCTTCCTTTTCTTCTGAGAAGAGCTCCTCATCTGACACCTCGGTGAGTCTACATCCCTCTGCTAGTGCTATCACTGCCCTCCATGCTCTTCCTTCTCTGTCTTGGGCATGTACTGCAATGTAATCAGCAGTTGCTATAATGCTCTCTATGTTCACTGAAATCACCTTTCCTTCTGGTTCATTGGCTGGTGTTTCTGGTCTAAACAAATAGGCTGCTGGCCTCCTCTAGATCTTTCCTTCTATTCCTGGCATCCATGCAAATGCCATGTCTGTCCCGTACTGGAACAGTTCACCATATACTGGCTCAGCCCTAATCACTGTCTGTCCACAGTATGCTTGCATAATTTGTCGTGCAGTGAGCATGTTAATTCCTGGAGTGGAGCAAATTATGCCGTCCTCCGTAAAGGAGATCATCATATTCAACCTGCTCATTATGTCTCTCCCCAGTATATTTACTGGTGAGGCCCTAGAATATAAAAGCGGGACTGACATGTCATAATTCCCAATTGATAAGGGAATGTTATCAGTAAAGGGAACCAATCCTTTAGCCCCAGAAAATCCTTGGGTGTTCATGGCTTCACCTGACATCTTAAATTTACCTTCCCTTATTCGAGACCGGGTCGCCCCGGTGTCAACAAGGAATGATAATCTTTTGTCACCTATCGTTACCTCTATGCGAGGTTCCTCCGCACTATTAGGTGTTACCGACAGGATGGGACACACCAAGGCCGCCTGTGGGCTGTCCTATTGAGGGTATAATAATTGACCACTTCCTGTGTAAGGGTTTTGTCCCAGGACCGTCACCCTTCCCAGTTGTGTTTGCTGTAGTTGTGTATTGGTAGAGGTTATGTTATGGTCTTGGATTTGGGCAGGTTGCTGTGCTTGCTGTACTTGGGGTTGTTGTGTTATCGCTACCCGTTGTTATGGCAGTGAATATGTCTGTGGCTGTTGTTGTGTTACTGGTTGTTGCTGCCCATTTCCCCGTTGCAATGTCTGCTGTTGCTGGATGCCCTGCTGTTCCTGTGTGGGCCCTTGTTGTCCCTGTTCACTCCATGATGGTGTGCCTGGTCTCACTCTACATGTGCGTGACATGTGCCCTACTAATCCACAAATCCAACACACCGGTGGTTCCCTGTTCTGCCATGGAAAGCTTCCTGGGTTGTCCTGGTATACTGGTTGCCCGGTGGGGTAGAAATTTCGAAGTCCTCCCCCCTGCTGTTGTGTGCTATATCCGTATCCTCTCCCCCTCATTATTCCTCTCCTTCCCCTGTTGTAATTATAATACCCAGCTCCTGGCGTTGAGTATCCTCCTCCCATGTTAGTCGTGTATGGTTGGAGTGGCGGCAGCTGTTGTGTTACAGTCTGTGATGATTGTATTTGGGAGGGATCTTGTGCAGCTACTACTTGTGTGGGGTTTTGAGTCTTTGTTGCAGGTGTAGTTATTAGTGCACCTTCCATTGTGTATTTAGTAAGTTTTTTCTGTACTAATTTAGCCTCTTCCGTTTTCCTATCGTCTTCTTTTTGTTTCATTTTTTCTTGCCATGTCCTACAATGATGCACTATTGTCAGTTGTATTTCTGGCCATGCTTTTGCTTCCATCCCCACTACTTTCTTCAGTTGTTTCTGGACTGCTTCTGGGAGCCCTTGTACTAGTATATGATAGAATATTGCTGGTGTCTTGTCCCATTGTTCTCTAGTTTCCATGCGCCACTTCTCTTGAATTTCCTGGATATAATCAACAGGATCTTCGTTCTCACGTATCTTGCGTGAGGTAATTGCTCCTATGTCTGATGTGTCCGGGTACTGTACCCTCAGTGCCTGCCATAATGCATGTCTGCAGTTTGCGAATGGTGCCCCATCGTGTGATGTTTGCAAAGGTAGCGGGCGCCCCTCTCTCGACAGAACAAGGCCTGATAACCTGTTCAGTGGTTATTAACCACTTGAGAGTTTGCAGCCACTGCTTTTACTCACTGTGCCTTTCACAGATGGGAAATATCCATTTGCATATCAGTCTTTGTCCTGCCCAGGGGCAGTCCAGCACCGAAATGCAATGGCAATTCCAACCTGAACAAGAGTACCACCAGCAACCCCATACACGTATTTCACCCTTGTTGGGGATCATCAGTGAGGTGAAGCTGATGCCTCTCTAAGCACAGTGAGAGGGAGACCACGTCTGGTTGCCCCCAGGAGACCTAGGGTTACCAATCCCAGGTTCCTTGAAATTTAGTTTGCAAAGGTAGCGGGCGCCCCTCTCTCGACAGAACAAGGCCTGATAACCTGTTCAGTGGTTATTAACCACTTGAGAGTTCGCAGCCACTGCTTTTACTCACTGTGCCTTTCACAGATGGGAAATATCCATTTGCATATCAGTCTTTGTCCTGCCCAGGGGCAGTCCAGCACCGAAATGCAATGGCAATTCCAACCTGAACAAGAGTACCACCAGCAACCCCATACACGTGTTTCACCCTTGTTGGGGATCATCAGTGAGGTGAAGCTGATGCCTCTCTAAGCACAGTGAGAGGGAGACCACGTCTGGTTGCCCCCAGGAGACCTAGGGTTACCAATCTCAGGTTCCTTGAAATTTAGTTTGCAAAGGTAGCGGGCGCCCCTCTCTCGACAGAACAAGGCCTGATAACCTGTTCAGTGGTTATTAACCACTTGAGAGTTCGCAGCCACTGCTTTTACTCACTGTGCCTTTCACAGATGGGAAATATCCATTTGCATATCAGTCTTTGTCCTGCCCAGGGGCAGTCCAGCACCGAAATGCAATGGCAATTCCAACCTGAACAAGAGTACCACCAGCAACCCCATACACGTGTTTCACCCTTGTTGGGGATCATCAGTGAGGTGAAGCTGATGCCTCTCTAAGCACAGTGAGAGGGAGACCACGTCTGGTTGCCCCCAGGAGACCTAGGGTTACCAATCCCAGGTTCCTTGAAATTTAGTTTGCAAAGGTAGCGGGCGCCCCTCTCTCGACAGAACAAGGCCTGATAACCTGTGGGCGGGACAAAGACTGATATGCAAATGGATATTTCCCATCTGTGAAAGGTACAGTGAGCAAAAAGCAGATGGCTGCGAACTCTCAATGTGGTTAACAACCACTGAACAGGTTATCATGCTTTGTTCTTCCGAGAGAGGGGCGCCTGCTACCTTTGTTGAATTCTTTGAAGGAACTTGGGGTTGGTCACCCTAGGTTACCTGGGGGCAACCAGACGTGGACTCCCTGCTCACTGTGCTTAGAGAGGCTCAGCTTCACCTCACTGATGATGCCCAACAAGGCTGAAACACGTGTATGGGGTTGCTGTAGGTACTCTTGTTCAGAGAGGAATTGCCATAGCATTTCGGTGCTGGACTGCCCATGTGGGCGGGACAAAGACTGATATGCAAATGGATATTTCCCATCTGTGAAAGGTACAGTGAGCAAAAAGCAGATGGCTGCGAACTCTCAATGTGGTTAACAACCACTGAACAGGTTATCATGCTTTGTTCTTCCGAGAGAGGGGCGCCTGCTACCTTTGTTGAATTCTTTGAAGGAACTTGGGGTTGGTCACCCTAGGTTACCTGGGGGCAACCAGACGTGGACTCCCTGCTCACTGTGCTTAGAGAGGCTCAGCTTCACCTCACTGATGATGCCCAACAAGGCTGAAACACGTGTATGGGGTTGCTGTAGGTACTCTTGTTCAGAGAGGAATTGCCATAGCATTTCGGTGCTGGACTGCCCATGTGGGCGGGACAAAGACTGATATGCAAATGGATATTTCCCATCTGTGAAAGGTACAGTGAGCAAAAAGCAGATGGCTGCGAACTCTCAATGTGGTTAACAACCAATGAACAGGTTATCATGCTTTGTTCTTCCGAGAGAGGGGCGCCTGCTACCTTTGTTGAATCCATCGTGTGATGTGTTTGTTATTGTGACCCCGGGGAAGCCTGCTCTCTTCCAGATGTCATCTGCTGCATGCCCTAATATTGATATTAGAAGGCCCTTTACATCCCCCACTGCCAATTTCTGTCCTGCAGTGTGTTTTTCCATTTCATATATCCATTTTCCCGCACCTCCACTTAATGATGGGAGCCTGCACTTTATATTTTCCTTGTCTGCATGCTTCCAGGGGACGTATTGTGGTATATCCCCTCCCTTCTCCAGAAGTGGCATTAGGTTGTGTCCTGGTTGGCCCTTTGGGTCCCACACAATCGAATCCGTACACCCCTCCTCTTCTTCCCTGTCTCCTACATCGTCAATGGGGTCCATATTTCCCCTGCTCGTAACTGTTTCTCCTCCATCTCTTCCCTTTATTTTATCATTTCCTTTATATAATGTGGGCGTGTGTATTCGTTCTCCCTGCCTGCGTCCAGGGAGGTCTCTAAGCCTGCCTGCATAGGGTGTCAGTTCGTGTGGGAAGGGCGCGAGTTTAGATGGGCATGTTGCACGTAATGAACGTGAGGTAGTGGAGCATGTGGGACAGGATGGTGACGGTGTGGCTGCACATGTCTGCCTTTCCGCTATTCCTTGCTCTTCCTCCTCACTTCCCTCCAGTTCTTCCTTTCTCCTGCAGATCCATGGTGATTCTCCGTTTGTCCGGGTGATGTATAATTTATCTAAGCTTTCCCTTTCACTGTCTCTCCCTTCCTTCTCTATCCCTTCTCCTTCCTCACTGCAAAAGTCCTCCATTAATGGCAACCCCAAATCTGTCTTTTTCCCCTTAATCATTACTGTTTTTAAGTCTATAAGATCCGTTCCTCCCTTGTCTTCATTGCCAATTGCTCCCCTTTGTGCTGAGGTTGTTGCTACTTCTGTGTCTCTGTATACATACCTCCTTACTTCACTCCCCCCTCTCCTTTCTTCTCTTTCCCCTTCATTTTTCTCTGCTATTTCACTACCAATTTCCTCTCTTTTCCTTTTTAATTCTTCCATTACTTCAATACTCATCTTTTTCATTATCCTTTCTTCTTCTTTCTTCTTTTCCCATCTCGCTCTTTCCTGCTCTAATCTACCCTCTATCATGCTTCCTTCTTCGTATTTACTTGTCGTTTCTGATAGTAATCTCCTTCTCCATATTTCCATTTCCTTTTCTTCTTCCCTTTTCTTGTCACGCAGTGCTGCTCTCGATACCCTTTCTGCTACTGCCTTCACCCTTTCTGCTTCTCTCTTTTTCTCCTCAGTTCGTTCCCTCATTCTGTCCAACTCATCCTTGCTTTCTTTCCTTTCCCGTGCTCTCTCTCTTTCCTCTCTCTCGAGCTGCTTGATCAGTGTATTCTGCTCATCCCTTAATTCTGCTAATCGTTCTTCCAAAATCTCTTCCTTTTGTCGTAACAGCTCCTCCCCCTTTCTTTTCCCCTCTTCCCTTTTCCTTTCGCTATTCCTGGTGTTGTCCTCGTCCATTTTCCTTACTACCTCCTCCTCTTCTTCTGTTAATGAACCTCGTAATTTTAATAATACCTGCGCAGCTACCCAGTCATCCTGTCCTATTCCTGCGATTTCCTCTTTGCCAATCCCCCCTTCCCCTGCGGGTATTTTCGTGCGAGCTGATCCCGTCGTGCTACTCTGCTCCCTTTCTGTGTGGCTACCTGTGGCTGTATATGGTGGCGGGCTGTATGCCGGGTTCGAGTACCCCTCAGCCGCCCTTAATTGAACCATGTCTCGTAGTTCTGTTAAAGGATATAACCACCCTTCCTCCTTTTTCACTACCTTCGCTAGGGGTATATCGTCGCTCTGTTCCTTTTTTATTTCCTTTTCTTTTATGTTGTTACTCTTTTCTCCTCCCTCTTCTCCGTTCCCCGTGTTCTGTGTGCCTTCACTCTCTTTGTCCCTGTTCTCTCCTTCCTTCTTAATCTTCTCTTCCGTTGGTTCCCCCATAATAAACATTCCGTTTGGTCCTGGTCGGGACCCTTGGAACATCCTCCATAAGTTAAACACCTCTACGTGGTGCATCAACTTCTTCCCCTTGTATGTGTTATGCAGATGGTTTAATAGTGAATGTTGGGTATATGGATCGAAACTGCCATTAGGCGGCCATGGTGTCGTCATTTTGTTGTCCGTCCCCTGTGTCCATTCTATGCTATACTTGATCAGTTTCTCCCTATGGGGTGACAGTGTTTTACATATGTGCTGTAGTGGGGTAGTGAGGGTGTTCCCCCACCCTCCCAATCCTGCCCCGTATGACATAGTAGCGCTTCACTTGTTATCCTTCCCCTATTTGGTAGCGGTTATCTTACTAACAGTTTACACTATACAGCCTTAGATCTTTACCTGGCCCCGTAAATTTGGGGACTTGCGATAGTCCGCTAAAGAAAATTAGTAAAATATAGCATTTACATTTGTATATTCTTTTCTTTCTTTTCTTCCTTTACCGAACACCTTTACGGCCCCCTGCGGCCGAGGCGCACGTAGCCCCCTGCGGCTGCGTGTCCCTTGTGACGTTCTTATACAGCCGTCCCACTTCCTTATACCCCTCCTCCTCTTTCCTCACTTGCTGTGGTCGGCGTTCTCTGTGCGCATCCACGTCCCCCTTTTCACCTTCCCCCCAATCTACTCTTTACCCTTTATCTCTGTCTCCACTCCCTTACCATAATTCTCTTCCCCACCATTCTCCAAAAGAAAAAAAAAATGCCTCGTGTTCGAGATGTCCTATGAAAGCCCTACTGGTGACGTCACCGATCTCTTCAAACTACTGGTAAGTTCTTCATATGTTTTTTAAAGTTCAAAATACGCTTGCAATCTACCCCCGTTAACCCCACAGCTGTCCTCCTGTCACACCTGGAACAAGGTAATCAACAATATAATCGGACTGCGCACGCTGCATCGCCTCGCGTGTGATACGCCCCTCGACAGGAGGGCTTAACCAGTCAATTATCTTCCGTATTGGGCAACCAGCTAACTACAGCCTACAGGGAAACGTCATCTATCTATCGAGTTTCCTGCTCGATCAATAGGGATCCTCATCTACTCATTGATCAATAATTACCAAATCGTAGGAAACCGTACACACACACACACCCTTACACGTGGTCGCGATCTAGGCCAATCAGTGTCTACGAGCGGTCGCACGTGATGTTTTCGTGCTCCGCCCCCTTTTCTCCCGTAACATAGCGGACTGCTCTCGCACTTGTCCAGCTACCATTCATTGCACCGTCAACACTAATTTAGCAAACCTTCGCCGCGCGCCTGTGCAACACCTCCCGCCTCCCGTATTCAGTTCCTCCCCCCTCCCTCACAATTTCACATTGCTTGTTGGGCGTGGCATACTCACCAAGTTCTCCTGATGCGGGGCCGCTCGACTGCGTGCACCCCTCCAAGCGGCTCGCCACCTCCCCTCGTCTGGACCACGTCTGGACACTCGCCAACCGCAGGCGGGATACTTCTCAACCGGCTCCCGAAGGCCAATATCCGGATTGCGCTGTCCGGTCTTCTCGCAGTTCCGCGATGGTCCTGTAGTCCTCAAAAGGGGGCAGCGGCAGAGGGGGCCGCGCCGCCGGGCCTCCTCGCAACGGGAGCACTCGGAAAAATAAAAATAAAATCAGATCTTAAACAGATCTCAGCAGTGCCTCCAACTTGTCGGGGGGAAATTCTCCCGGGGTCGGCTGGGCCGTCCGCGGACCTCCGGGCAGGGAGGCCCCAACCCCTCCCGTATATCCCAAAAAATGAGTATGAGACACACGCAAGAACCAAGGTGATTCTGCTGTTTATTAAACAAAACGGCAGGGATGGGTCAAGGATCGTACGCGTCCGTCCTGACACTCTCTCTCTCATTGTGGGGCTCGCAGGCCCTTTTTACCTTAGTATGACGCGCTACTTGCGTCACCTGGGAAAGTTAGCAACAACCTATCGCCACTCTGGATTGGTTCCTCGAGTGGTAGGGTTAGTATAGCATGCGTATAGGGAGCGATATTAGTGGTTCAGGGTTAGTCAGGTGGTATACTTGGGTTGTCCCTTCAATTCGATACATGAAAATTGTTACATGAAGACCCCTGAGGATTGGCTAATGTTAATGGCGTCAGTGATAAGAGCCCCATGTTCTGATTGGTCCATTCGCGAGCCCCCCAGTCTGGGACCATCGCTGTTCCCAGCTCGCGGTGCACCTGTCATTTGCAACAATGTTTCACTATGGGTATGTGCAGACAATGTGAAGATTTATTCATATGCTGGAAGGCCGACTACTCCCACAGCCGCAGATGTCCATTGAGTCGCTTAATTGTATCTGCCTGTGTCTTGAAACGGGGAATCCAGGCGCCTCCCTTCTCCTGGGCCTGGCTTAATTTGTAGGTGTGACCTTGGCGTCGGCTTGCGGCATGCGAGTTTGCAACATTGTGCCCTTGACTGTCTGCTCTCGCCGGGCTCATTCTACAGGGTCAGCAACTGTACTCTTGCTCATTCAATGTTCATGGAAGTTCTTGCTTGCGGCCTACTTGGGCCTGGTGCATGGGTGGAACCATTTGATACACAGCGCTTTAGGTTATGGTATCATATTGCTTTATCCCCAGTATCAGGTCTTCGTTATATTTCTCATTGTAATACATGGGTTTAGGAGAAGCGTGAGCAAGCGTTTTGGATGAGTTCATTGTGCGTCTTGCGTTTCTGCATTTTGAAAAGCCTATGTGAAAAATAATAAAGATGCGCGTCGGTGGATGTGTCCGTCACCTACGTCATAGCACTGAATATGTTCTTCGTGTGGATTGGTGTGGGAGTGTCCAGTGTGCATGTTTGCACGGGTGTGCTGACCGTAGGCTAGGTCGTCATGGCATCTCTAACGATGTGTTGATTTAGTGTTGGATGGTTCAGTCGAGTCCATCCATGCCGCAGGTGTCGGCATGGGCAGGGCAGGCGGGTGGGCACATCCGTATGTTCCTGTACCAGGGTATTTGGTCGTCTGGTAGATGGGCAAATTCCTCTCGTGGCGGGTGCCTAGGCCGTGATCCTCTGGGCCAGGGGTGTGAGGGGATTGGTGGGAGCCTTTTGTTCCATTCTCCCACTTCACTGTACTTAAGAACCTGCCTGCATCACCTCCTGAGAAGCTAGGCCTTGGTTGCTCGACCACGCACCAATTATAGAGAATCTTGACAGGGGTCCTCTGTGCATCTCCTCTACCAAATAGAGAGCGGAAGTACAGACCCCCCCCTTCGGTCCTTCACAGGTGCTGACCCTCTACACAACTCAAATGACGATATTCCAGTCGTGGTGTGGGGTTAGAATCTGTGAGCCACCATGCATCTCATCACAACAACCGCCATATCTTAGCCATTCACCCATGCCCACCTAATGCAGTCTTTGATCACTTTATTGAAGCGTTCCTCCACCCCATTAGGTTGAGGATGTTAAATTGAGGTCATCCTATGTTGCATAATAATAATAATAATTTAGCATTTATATAGCGCTATGAAACCTCAGGTATCTGAGCGCTACTTATTATTACCCACGGTGTGTGGTGCTCATTTATCGACCTCGGAAGGATGAAAGGCTGAGTTTGGCCATGCCGGGATTCGAACCTCTGCGTCAGTAGGCTCTGCACAGATGTCAAAGCGAGAGCTCTACTCATACCATTTGTCATTAAATAATCACTAATTTCTTTAGATTTAAATTGAATGCCATTGTCAGTCAACAGTTCCATTGAGTACCCTTCTCTCTTAAACACATCTCCCATGAACGTGATAACCTCTCTAGTCGTAATGGACTTTGTGATCTGCAACTCTACCCATTTAAATAATATGTTAATACACACAATGCAATATGTGTCCACACCTTTGCCATGAATGGGTCCAACAATATCCATGCCTACTCTTTCCCACGGCATGCAGGGAACTCTAACACGTGACATGGGACTTTCTCTTGGTACAATAATTATTTCCCTTAAACAGCATGGTACACACTCCCTAACTGTCCTTTCTACTTATAAATCACAACCCGTCCACCAGAATTCAGCTCCCAATGCTTGTTTGGTTTTTGTGATACCCTGGTGTCCCTTATGAGCTGTTTCAATTATCCTTTTCCTCATGTCAGTGGGTGGAATTAATCTATCTCACCTCATGACATAACATATTTCCACATGTAATTCCTCACTCAATTTGCAAAGTCCTTCTAAGTTGGTTCCAACAACTATATCTTTCTTCACTTGTTCACCTCTTTCCAAAGTTTCTTTCACTTTCTTAAGAATGCTCTCTCTTTTGGAACTCCTTTCCCACTCGTCACTCATTATCATCTTGGGCTCAACATACAACACACATGCATACTCTTCCATGCAATCAGTTTCATCTTCTCCATCCACTCCAATCCTTGACAAACAGTCTGCTGGTATATTCTTCTTTTCTGGTACATATTCTAAATCAAATCAATATTCTTGCAGTGCAATAACCCATCTCATTGTACGTGAGGATACACCATCTAGACACATCTACCGTAATGGTGCAGTCAAAGGCTTGTGATCAGTTTGTATGACGAATTCAGTTCCCCATAGAAATCTTCTGAATTTCTCAATTGCCCACTTGACAGTGAGAAGTCATTTTTCAATGGTAGAGTAATTTACTTCTGCTCCTCTTAACAAGCGTGATGCAAAAGCAATGACAAACTCCTTTTTGTCTTCTTTCCGCATGAACACTGCACCTAGTGCCATGTTGCTGATATCCATTGTAATGATCAATTTTCTAGTTAGTTTGAAGTCTTTAAGAGAAGGTGTGCAGTCTAATGCAGCTTTGATAGCATCAAATTTGTGGGTACACTCCGAACTCCATATGCATTGAGAGTTATTTTTAAGACGTATCCTCATATTTACCAACATGCTAGCAAATTTGGGAATACATCTTGAATAATACTCTGCCATGCCTAAGAATGTACGCACTGAATCTGTATTCTTTGGTTCAACAGCATTCTTTATGTTGTTTGCAAGTTTCCTACATTAACTCAATCGGCCGACAGAGTGTGTCGATACTCAATCTTTGTTTTATTAATTTTGCATTTTTCCTTACTGAGTGTTAGGCCTCTTTTGATCAGCATTTTTATCACCTTGTCTAGCCTCTGTGTGTGCGTTTGTTGGTCTGGTCACACCCTCTACATCCTTAAAGATTTCATACATGATCCTTTGAAACACGGAGGCGGCTGAGACAAGGTCAAAGGACATTCTTACGAATTGAAATAATCCTTCTGGTGTCACAAATGACATAAGTTGTTTTGATTCATGGTGTAACTTGGCTTGATGGTAGGCTGTTGTTAAATCCAATGACAAAAAATATTTTTTATAAGGTTTCCAAGATGTTGGGAAGAGGGTGGCAGTCCAATATTACACACTTATTGAGTGCATGGAGGTCTGCACATAATCTCAATTTTCCATTGGGTTTAATAACAACCACAAGAGGTGAAAACCATCTTGATGACTCACTTCTTTCTATAATTCTGTTTTCTTCCAACTTCTTTAATTAATGTTTTATTTCTTCTCATAGAGCCAAAGGGATTGTCCTTACTTTTTGAACAATTGGTTCAGCATCTGGCACAAGACGTATCTTGTGAACAAATCCCATCAGGCAACCCAGTTTATCATAGAATATTTGATTCAGTAACTCTTCTTTGTCAACTTGTAGTACGCACTCTTCCTCATTAGAATAACTTTTGATTTTTAATTTTAATTGGCATTGACCACCTTTCTGTGACATAAACTTTCCCTGTAGCCTTTCTTCCTTTAAATTCTAACAAGGCCTCAAATTATTCAATTAAATCTATTCTTAGGCCACCATAGGCTCGAAGATTGATGTCATCCTTCCGCAACTTCTTGCTTGGGAATGTTTTTTCAAATATTCTTCTTGGTAGTAGGGTGTATTTTCTCTATAGTCTCACTGTCGATGGTTACTCCAGCTCTTGAACCATCCAAGTCCTCCTCTTCATCACCAATGGCCAATTCTGCTTCTATAGAACTATAGTACTAGTCATCAACTCTATTGATGTCACCAGAACAGCATCATTTTGTGAGGTGCCCTTTCCTTTTGCATTTCTGCCATCTCGCATCGAGAGCTGGGCATGTGGTACTAATGGCAAGATGACTGGTAGCTTCGCATCTGAAAAGAAACTTCTGAAATTTCAGATTCATCTTGGTAATGGAATTACTTTGTTCATATGACTGGGCTTGGGTTTAGTTGAAGGTGTTATCTTACTTCCAGAGATGGAAGCTATTGTCTCAGCACTATTACTATGGTTCTTTTCTTCAGGTAATTTGATCTGATGAACCTTGGCTTCAAACGTCTTTATGCTTTTATTTGTGCACTCTACTTCTTTCACTACACCTAAAACCTCATCAAGTGGTGGGCCACTCTTGGACCATAGTTGTTGTCTTATTTTGCCATCATTACACTCTAACATAAACTGGTCTCGCAAACATTCTTCCATCGCCAGTCCGAAATTGCATATTCTCGCCAACCCTCTCAGTGCTGTGTTGAATGCTTCCACTTTTTCCCCTTCAATTTGCGATCTCTTACTGTTCTAATATAATGCTCACTTTACACTCATAATGCTTATCAAGTTTCTCTATGCACCATTCATATTCATTGAGATTATACGCTTTATCATCACATTTCTCCTGTCCAAGGGTGCATATGCAATCCCTAAGTAAGGATTTCATTAATTCAGGGCCATAACTGGCCCCACACACAGCTGATGCGTAATATTCAAATGATATTTTCCACCATTTCCATTGTAGTGGCACGTCACCTTGTGTAGGCAGAAAGGTAATTGTAGGTACAATGTTCTGCATGTCTAGAATTGGGGAATGCCCGTCACCCGAAGCAATCTCCTTCTCAACTAGGTAGTAGAATTTTAAATTATAAAAGTTACTGTGTTTCTATATAGAGTTCAATCCAGTTTTACATTTCTCTGCTTTAACTGATATTCATACATATATGTATGTGCGCGTCCATTATATTAAGTTTTTTGCAGCTCTCTTACTAATTCCTTATGTTTTCTCATTAAACACACAGCAAACAATGGATTCCCTTTCTTCGTGTAGAGGATGGAATACTGAGCACTCTGTTTCCTTTATTGTATGTCACAGTTTCTGGGTGGAATGTAGAGAGGGCCATGCATAATCAGTTGCTGGGGAGAATAGGCAATGCTGAGCACTTTTTTTTTCCTTTTTTTGCATGTCACAAATGCTGGGTGGAATGCAGAGAGCCCTGAGCATAATCAGTTGCTGCTTTAAAAAAGCCTGGAATGTGGTGCACAGTTTGTTGTTTTATGAGTACTCACACTCTTAGAGCTAACAGCTTCACTAGCACACACAGGCAGAGATTAGTGCTGAATGGATTTCTCTTTTGAAATTGTGTTTTAGTTTTGTAGCAGTTTAAAGCGCTTGAGCCCTGCAGCTGTAACATGCATTATTTATATGAAGGGAACAATGCACTCTTACATTTTCTTGTTTTTGGATGAATCCGCAGGATTCTAGATGCTTTTCTCATGCGTGGGTGGCTGGTGCGTGCATCGTTGCCAAAATTGAAACATACAGGAGGCAGGCAGCTTTCATAAAATTTAGTTTATTCATCAAGTATCATCTGAAGGCTCACCAGCAATACAGCGTGCCTCCTTTCAGTAGGCTCTCTATCTATCAGGCATCCTTCCAAGCTAGATCTCCCACTATTCAGCATTCCCTACATTAACTACATCATAGGCACTGTGCTGGCTAGGATCAAAATACTACAGTATTGCTTCAACCAACTTAATTTCCTGGACCAATATCTCTATATATGTGCTCATGAGCTGGAGAAAAGAGCAGTTAAACCAGGCAGTAGACAATTCTAATGTGTCCATTTCTGGCCTTGATAGTCGCCTCAGCCAGCCCACTATTTCCTGTCCAGATATAATTGCCCCACTCCTACTTATATTCAAGGCCTCTGATGAGAGGCATGCCTAGGTTTAGAGGCTCAGGGTCCTCCTTTAAATGCCACAGATCTTCTCCAATTCTTCATACATCCTCCTGACTTTGGAGGGGTGAATGTTCCATGTTCCCTTGGTTAAGTGGAGGGGGAGATGATTACAGCAATGTGTTTCCACCTGGAAGTTTCTCATTTTAGAGCTCATGGTACAGTGAGTGGTCTCAGGATGTTTTTCTGTCAACTTCCTCAACATTCTGAGAGTACCAGAGGCAATTCTTATGCACTCTCCCGAATATGTAAATGAATGGGAGTCTCTCAATGCAGGCTTTAAGGACCATTTGAGAAAGTTTTCTGCACTTGGCTAATGAGAAAAATAATAAAAGCTTTCGACAGTATCTATAAGTATCTGTCCTCTATATACAGAACTGTGTAAGTATGTTCTTCGTGTATACAAGTGTGTGGTTGTGTGACGTTGTGCATGGTTGTGAGTGTACTTCATGACTAACGTGGCTATGTCGTGGTGTCACTAATGATGTCAGCACACTGGTTTCTTGGCATTAGTCAATGGGCCTCATTACACGGTAGGCGCTAAGGGATTGCTGGCACCGGTAAGGTAACCGGTGCCGGTAATCCCTTAGCACCCTACTATGAGGTCCCTCAGTGGGTCCCGTCTTAACGCCTAGTCTGACTGGGTTGGAGGCCTACCCTTGTGTCCTTGACACAACAGGGTCTGTGTCTATTCTAGTATTCTTTTTTTATTTTTTTATTTTGCGTTTGATTTACAAAATATAAACATTTACAAAAGAAGACACAAAATACTTTTTTATACAAAAGAGAAGAGTTTTTCACACTCAGTTAAAAGGAAAAAAGGGTAAGATAAACAAAACAGTTAAAACCCTATTTTACATACAATACATACAACATCAGATCAGATATTAAACCATCAGTCCTATTAACAGCAGTTTTAAATTATTAAACAGGTTGCTTTCCTAACAAGAACATACATACATTTACCTTTTTACATTATTAAGTTGGTAAGGTTAATGGCTGCTGGTCGATTACAAGCTTCATGCTAAAATTTCACTACAGCCAATTTTAATGTGTTCAGTTTGCCATAAAGCATATTCCACCAAAAATCTTCGATATCTACTCTTGATGGATCATGAACAAATTTACCAAAAATTTCCAGACGTTGGGTTACCAATGCCTGACACTTCAGTAGTAGATGCATCAATGTTTCAGATGTTTCATTACAGTGACAAAAACGACAGGGGATTCTCTGTGTAGCACCAGAGCGAATTTCTAAAATTTCCCCTGTCAACAAGACGTTGAAGCGAAATCTCATATATGCAGCCCTCTTTTTAGGGTCAGAGAATTTAACTAAATATGACTCCGGAGAACCCATTTTCTTTCCATCATAGATGATCTGTTTATAGATCCTGGAGGCCACCACCCTTTCCATGGATTGCACCCAGTCCAGAGATTGAAGTTTTTCCTTAACTCTCATTGGGTTAGGTATCAGGATTTCCAATGTTAAACAAACAGAATCAAGACAATTCAAGCAATCTATTTGAAGGTTCAACGACCACTTCGATGTCGAGGAACCAGTTCTCAGTCTGCAACCCATCAATGCATATAAGGTATTTTCTTTGGCAACAATAAGATTCCGGTACAGGGTTAGTCTTTTCCACCTGATTTTATTGTTTAGTGAGAAAAGACCCAGCTCAAAACGGATAGCTGACATTGGAATGCCCCTCGGTAGACAATAGAGTATTTTCCGCCAAATTTTAGACTCCAATTTGACGGCCAATCAATAAGTTTGAAAGGGGAGAATTTCAAAACCATATAGAAGTTTAGGCAGAACTTTAAGGTTATACAACCTGATTACCGGTGTCACTGAGTACTTACAATATTTAGTATCTACCTTTTGCATTTGGTAAATCAGTTTATCAGCTTTATCAAAATAGTAATTCCTGTACATATGGATCGTAGCGCCACTGAAGATCGGGAAACCCAAATAACAGAGTGATCTAACTTTAAGCAGTAGACATCCCTCTATCTTCCATTTGAAGTTGGGGAGTTTTCTCGATTTGTTAGGGAAATTACAACATATTTTTTCCCATTAATAATTATACCATTATTGTCCACATATTTTGAAAGGGCGACCAATTACCGCTAGAGACCCACAGGGGTAGCATCGATCAGAAGGATGTCATCGGCATAAGCTGTCCATGATATTTTCCCACCCACGATCCTTGGTGAGACAAGCGATGCTGCTGTTAAGGGCCCATCAATATCCCTTAAATATAGATTGAAAAGGGTGGGTCCAAACAGGCATCCCTGTCTCAGACCATTACCTGTTTGTATAAGCCGTGACAAATACCCTGATAGATTTAATTGAACTTGAATGGCAGAATCTTCATGTAAATGAATGAAAATGGTCAGGAGTCGCGATGGGATACCCATTAAAGCCAGCTTAGTCCATAATCTTACCTGATCCACCTTGTCGAACGCAAGGGAATGATCGATTGAGGCTAGATATATGGGGGTGGCAGCCTTCTTACACGCCTTCTCCAAAGGGAGAGACAAAATTAGGCCCCCTATTTCAGTGCCCACCCCTTTTCGAAAACCAAATTGTTGCATATGGAGTATCCGATTTGCTTCTGCCCATCGATTTGCTTCTGCCCTTTGATTTTCCGAAGAACTATTCCTGCAAATATTTTAGAATCCACGTCCATGATAGATATCGGGCAGTAATTATATGGGCACCTTCTGTCCCCTTTTTTATATATGGGAACAATATAGGAGATCCTCCAGGAGGAAGGAATAGAACGGGTCAGTATAATGTGTGAGAATAATATATAGAGAGCCTTAGCCCATAATTCTGGTTTCTCTTCAATGTACTGCTAGTGAGCCCATTTGGGCCAGCAGCTCGAGAGGTATTAGCAGCCTTGATCTGTTTTTCTATATCATCTACATCAAAGTTACATAGCCATTTTCCCATTTTGATTGTTTCTAAGCTATTTGTCATAGCAAACTTTCCTTCATATAGGGTAGAGAAGTGAGTAGCCCAGACATCCTCTTGTACACATACAGTTTGTAACATTACTTGTGTTTTTTCCAACTAATTTATTAGCGTCCAAAATTGGCGGGCAGATGAATCTCTTAACACCGTTAACATTGCTGTATTATCTTTCTCCAGCATATACATCCTATGGGTTTTCAGCCAATTCTTTTTTGCTTGTTTGATAGAATGGATTGCCTTAACCTTTATGTCCTGATGTTGGTTAGATTTTTGGATTGCTCTAATCTGACAATTTGTTTCATTTTTTTTCGCCCTGTAAGAGGATTCAATTCAACACTACAGCTAAGTCAACGCCTAGTCTATAATACTGAATGAAAACCCTTATTGATATAACTTTATGTCCAGTTCATGCGTTCTGGATGACTACCCCTATATAACACCCCTCCCTTGGAATCCTCCTGACCCCACTGAGCCAAGAAGTAGTTCTGTTTTGCAAGTTAAAGGTTTATTTGATAATTTAAACAATAGATATATATATCACGCTTTATAATAAATTAATAATTGAATATCACACTTAATCTGATCAGTAATCAATAATGGATAGTCTGGCAGTAGCACACTTCTTTATAATCAATGATGAGTGGTTATAGGATGGATAAGATAGCAACAATACTTTATGGTTTCAAATGGATGCAAGGTGGAATGAAAATGCAGTACAGAAAATACTCAATATGCGTTCAACAAAACAATGTAATCACTTTTCTCTGGCAATCCCCTCCTCCTTTTATGCAATGCAAGGAAAGGGAAGAAAGGCACACAATTCTCAGAAATGCAATTCAAATGTAATTCAGTTCACCCAGCAACTTAGACTACAGAAGTTGAAAACACAGGCCCAAATGCTTTTAAATGTGCTGGCAATGAAGAAAAAAATATGCTAAAATGCTTTTAATTCCCTCTAGAGGTTTAGGGTGAGTGGTATCTAGTTAATATTAGCTCAGGCTCACTCTAGCAGTGATGCAGGGATAGTTTTTATGAGGCAAACGATTTTTTTCAAAGGAAAGCAAAAGCAGCTATCTTTTGCAAGTGGAGAAATGTTCAAATCGCGGCAAAATTCGTCTGGCGCGATTACAGAGGAACTACAAGGACTATCACTATCGTTTTGGGGTCCTAGGAAAGTCTAGGATCTCAGCTTCCAGATGAAAGTTACTGCAAGTCTCTAGCACAAACGGTCACGGAGATATGAGCGATTAAATAAAGGTCGTTTTTCAGATTTGAAATTTTAAAGTTCAAAAAGACAAGTGCAGCTTGCAACTAGAAAATGACAGGTGACCGCTTTACAAATGACAGGTGACAGTTAGGAGGCAGTTCTACTTAGATTAAAATAGCTTGGATTATATTATTTTAACTAAGAGATTGGTTCTGCACAGTTTTCTAGGTACTCACAATATATTAGAAATATGCCTCGCCACGGATCTGGTCAGGTTTTGGACTGGACTCTGGTCTCTGCACTTCACAGTGATCTGGGTCAGCTCTGGGTCAGCTCTGCTCTGCCTCTGGTCTGGCCCAATGGATTTGAAGTCTCTATGTTGCTCTCTGGAGGTTTGATGGAGGTAAGGTATGGAATTTTGGCAGAGCTTCCCGCTGCAAGTGGAAAATGAATCTCTATTTGGCTTGCACTATCTGCTTTTATCTGTTTAGAATGTGGGTGTGTTCTAGCATCACTGACCCTACCTCTCTCTCAGCTTCTAATTGGTCAAACTTCCATTTCTCACTTGATTGGGGAAGGAACTGTGAGTCAGAGCGATGTCATGTTATGGTTTGCAGAGAGTACACTCCCCTGTCAAATTGCACACAATCTATATTTGATATAAAAAGACATATTTGCACAGGTAAACATTTGTTTAAAATTACATGCACCCCTCACATATCACAGGACGTATCCCCTGTTCAAACTCTGCTCTTTCTGGGGGCTTGCATTCAGAAATGGCACATATTTCACTTTTTTAGTGGTTTTGCAACATCAGATTTTTCTCCAGATTTGTACACATGTACACGGCCTGTCCATACATACTCCAGTAAATTTTCATTTGTCTAACTTAAACACAGTGTCTGTAATATTAACAATTAGCAGGGTTTTGCCCCAGAACATCACACAAATTTGAGTTTGGGCTAGATGTGCACATGATGGGGCCCTGTTTTTCCGATTGTTTTAATTTTTACAGATCTGTCAATTAGACTGTCGGGGGGAAATTCTCCCGGGGTCGGCTGGGCCGTCCGGGGACCTCCGGGTTGGGAGGCCCCAACTCCTCCCGAGTATCCCAAAAATGAATATGAGACACACGCACAAGAAGCAAGGTGTTTCTGCTGTTTATAGAACAACGGCAGGGATGGGTCTAGGATCGTATGCGTCCGCCCTGGCTCTCGAAATTCGTGGGGCTCGCAGGCCCCTTTTGCTTCAGTATGACGCGCTACTTGCGTCACCTGGGAAAGTTAGCAAAACATCTATCGCCACTCTGGATTGGTTCCTCGAGTGGTAGGGTTAGTATAGCAGACGTATAGAGAACGTTGTTAGTGGTTAAGGGTCAGTCAGGTGGTATACTTGGGTTGTCCCTTCTATTAGATACATAAAAATTGTTACACGAAGACCCCTGATGATTGGCTAATGTTAATGGCATCAGTGATGAGTGCCCCATGTTCTGATTGGTCCACTCGCGAGCCCCCCAGCCTGGGACCATCGTTGTTCCCAGCTCGCAGTGTACCTGTCATTTGCAACAATATGTAACTATGGGCCTCATTACACGGTAGGCGGTAGGGATTTACCGGTACCGGTAAAATACCGGTACCGGTAAATCCCTGCCGCCTTACTACGAGGTCCCTTAGCGGGTTGGAGTTTTAACGCCTGCTTTTTGCAGGCGTTAAATACCAACCCGCTAAGGGACCTCGGAGCTAATTACGGCACCGCTAAATTGCGGTGCCGTAATTAGCGCCTTCCCCATTCCCATTGAGCCCTATGGGGCAGAAATGGGAATGGGGAAGGGCAATGGCGGAAGGGGGATTTACCGCCCCTCCAACCTTGGGATGGGGCGGTAAATCCCTTTTCCGCCAAGGCGGTGCCGGTATTTTACCGGCATGAGCCATGGCGCTAATAGCGCCATGGCTCACCGCCTACCGTGTAATGAGGCCCTATGTGTTTATGCAGACAATGCGTGGATTTGCTCATATGCTTGAGAGCAGACTATTCCCACCGCTGTAGGTGTCCATTGGGTCATTTCATTGTTGCAGCCTGTGTCTCAAACGTTGGACCCAGGCGACTTCTCCCTCCTGGGTCTGGCACCCTGTCAGGTTCGGCTTGGTCACGTGAGGAGAGACCGTGGTTGAGGCAGAATTCTGCACATTTAAAGTTGTATTTGCCTCTGCGTGTCTGGCTCAGTTTGCAGGTGTGACCTTGGCTTCGGCTTGTGGCATGCGAGTTGCAACATTGCCCCCTTGGCTGTCAGTTCTCGCTGGGCTCATTCTGCAGGGTCAGCAATTGTACTCTTGTTCGTTCAATGTTCGTGGAGGCTCGGATGTTTGATGCACGGCACTTTAAGTTACGGTATCATATTGCTTCATATCCAGTATCATGTCTTTGTTGCATTTTTCATCACAATGCATGGGTTAGGAGAAGCGTCAGCAAGCATTTTAGATGAGTGCTTTGTGCGTCTTGCGTTTCTGCATTTTGAAAAACCTATGTGAAAAATAATAAAGATGTGCGTCAGTGGGTGTGTCCGTCACCTACGTCATAGCACTGAATATGTTCTTCATGTGGAATGGTGTGGGAGTGTCCAGTGTGCATGGTTGCATGGGTGTTCTAACCGTTGGCTAGGTTGTCATGGCATCTCTAACGATGTGTTTATTTACTGTTGAATGGTTCAGTCGAGTTCATCCATGCCGCAGGTGTCGGCTTGAGCAGGGCAGGCTGGTGGGCAGGCTGGTGGGCACATCCAAATGTTCCTGTACCAGGGTATTTGGTTGTCTGGTAGATAGGCAAATTCATCTCGTGGCGGGTGTCTGGGTCGCGATCCTCTAGGCCAGGGGCGCGAGGGGATTGGGGGGAGTCTTTTGTCCCATTCTCCCACTTCAGTCCCCCCTCTGGTCGACTTGTCGACCACTAACATATCTTTTTCCTTATCTCCTCTTACTCTCCATATTTTAGTTACTCCTCCCAGGTGTCCATAGTGGTTGACATGGTCTTCAAATGACCAATACATATACACACAGCTTCCTCCATGTGTGCAGTATACCCATTTCCCGATGTAGCTCCTTGGGTTTCTTGGGTTTTCGAGCTTCACAGATGGCGGGTCCAGGTGGTTGGTGATGATCTGTTTGCGCAGTTTTTCTCTTTATTTTATTATTGTGTCTGTGTGCTGGCCATCATCAGTCGGCATCAAGGGGTGCATACCAACCATTTCGATCATTTAGTCTGTGGTGCGTGCTTTCCGGGCCTTCCAAAACCTTATTATGATCAGTGCAGCTCCAGCCAGTATTATACATCCAACCATAATCTTCAGTCCGTCCGACAGCCATGATGGCATCCATGACCATAACATTGAAAACCAGCTGTCATCCTTCTTCACTCCTTTACTTCCTTCCATCATTTTGGAGTGCATCTGGGCCAGTTGTGATACTGCTTCGGTGAGTGTACCATTGTCAGCATCGTTAGCAGGAATAAATGTGCAGCATGATTGTCCTATCTTTGCGCAAACTCCTCCTTCCATTGCTGTAAGGAGATCTAATATGTATCTGTTCTGTAGTGCTACCATCCTCACCGCTCGCAGTTCCTCTTTTATTGCGTTGAATCCATTTACTGTAGAATTAATTGTCATCTTCAGCTCCCATCGGGTTATCTGGAGCCATTTTGCGTTTGTGTAAGCTTGTAGTCCCCGGTGTATTATTGACGAGAAAAACATTGCTGCTCTGCTGAATAGTCTGTGTTCTGGTGGGATTGAAGTGAGTGCTGTTTCCGACCTTCCCCATAGGTAATTTCCTGTCAGCGGTTCTCCTTGTCTCTTTTTCCTATTCAGGACATTATTGTTGTTATTGTTTTCGTTCTCTGACCCCTTCTGAGGTTGTACAGATCTCTTCTTCCTCTTGTTTCCTTCATCCATTTTAGGGAAGTTCGCCATGTTCACATGTTTCTGGGGCACCACTAGTGATGGTACATTAATGTGTACCATTGTGCATATACCGTTCCACAGAGGGGGCAGTGTGTGGTATCCCTTGTTTCCGCAGGCCCAGTAGTGGTCCATTAATACTGCTGTTCCTGCTCCCCCCTCAGGTAACTCTATCACGCTGGCACAGTTGGTGTTGTATCCCACGTCCACTTCTCCTCTATGTTGGTAGCATAGCTTAGGTGCAGACAGCGGCAGTATGCTCATTGGGTCTTCATCCTTCTCCATCCACGTCAGCATGGGTACGTACTTGCCCCAAATCGTCCAACATCTGTTATTGTGTTCATCAATAGTTGTAATATTTTCTCTTGTTACCATGTTGCTGCCAATCACTCCTATGTCCCATTTGTTGTCCATGTACACCTTCCCTGTTATTGTTACCAGTGGTCTTTCCCAACATCCTTGTGTACCAGGAACTTCAGTGGCGTACCAGTCACATGGTAGGTATTATAGTGTTACTTTCTTCGTTTCTCCCTTTTCAGGACCACTTGTCATGTATCTGAATACTTCAGCATGCAAACTGCTTTTGTGGTAACTCAAATAAGTCTTGAGGAAGTTGTTTTCGTATGGATATGTGTCTCGCGTTTTCCACACCAGTCTCACCACCGTCCCTTGAAATCGCCCTGTCGTTTGGAATAGTGCCAGGTATATTATACATCGTGCTGTCTTTTCATCTATTTCTGTGGCAACGAATGTTCTAGAAGCGCTCATGGCGTATGGGATCAATGAGCATACATAGCAGCTGTCTTCTGTTGTCTGCTTACCTATTTGGGTCATGTGCTGGTACCACATGTTGTTCGAGACGTGTGCTGAATCTGTTATGTAATTATCAATGCCTTTATTATCTGAGTATGTACTGCGTTTACCTCTATTTCCCTTATGTGGAGGTTTGCTAGTACCACCTGACGTAACACCTGTTGCAGCCGTGGGTGGGGGTACATTAGGTTTGGGTGCAGCCAAAATATTGATAGCATAACTTTTCTGCCATACAGAGGCAGCCAAAAAACCAGTGATCATCAAAACCCCTATCATCTTTATTACAAAAGCTAGTCTCACCGGCATTTGCTCTTACCTTGCTGCAGTCCAGCAGCTTATTCTTGCAACGTTAAAGTTGCCCGCCTGAAAATTCTCAATACGCTTGTTATTATTGTTAGTTGTTGTTATCAAGCCCTCCCTATTAGGTACTCGTTCAGTGCCCAGGCGAAGAGCTGTTCCCACGCCAATCTAAGCGATCTATCTCTTAGGGCAGGTAAGTGTTGGTAAAGATGGGGCATTGATTATTCTATGGCCAAGATAAATGCGGTGTAGTAAACACGTATCCTCCTTCTTTTTAGGTACTTCGGCCTTTTTATGTGATATACAAATTGGTGTGATAGGGCTTCAGGGTAGTTATCGTCTGAGGGTAGCATCTACTCCTGGGCAATGTACGCTGTTAGTTATCTATTTTCTTAGCAATACAATAATACACGGTACCTGCATGTGCGAGAAAGAAAAAGAAAACATACAAGTGTTTACATGTGTATATGTGCAAAACAATGTCCTTCAATTGGGTGGTGGCTGTAGTGGGTAGGGGGTTTGTGGGCAGGGGGTTTGGGGCTCAACTGGCGGAAGTCTCTTTACTCTTTGATCGTGTGACCATGGGGTGGGCGGTATGGGAATTACCAGTTTCTATTTCAGTAGTTGTCTCTGGGGATTCTGGGGGGTGGCAGGGTATGGAGACACTGAGGTCGTCAGCTGTGGTAGACGTCTCTTTCTCCATGGGTGACACTGTTGCTGTTCTTCCAATGGCCCTGACGGTGACGCTAGGGCGGGTCTGGAGTTTGCAGATCTTCACGTCGTTTAGGTGATTCCAAGCACGCTTATCCTGCAACTTCACTGCTCTCGTAGATACCTCCTCTACCAGGTGGGGACCAGTGAAGCGTGGGCTGTTCCACTTTCGATTGAAATTGCGGAGCAGCACGTGGTCACCTTTAGCAACTTTGCACAGTTTTTCCTTTTCCAATTCTTTGTCCTCATCTTCTTGCTGATAACTCTTAGACCCGCCCCACGTGCGCTCGAGCTGTTGAGACACAAACACTACACTAGTAATCAAAGAAGACACATATTGGTACGTTTCATCACCAAGAACAGTTGCAGTGTTTTCATAGTCTGTGAATGCTCTTGATGTTGGCGTTAGAGGAAGGCGCATTTGACGTCCGGTCACCACCTCGTGAGGAGTGAGGTGGTGGTCGGAGCCTGGTCTATTCCTCAGCTCAAATAGAGCTAGCGGAAGGCAATACAACCAACTCTTCTTTGTTGTTTGCTGTATCTTTGCAATTGCCTCCTTCAGTAGGCCATTCAGGCGTTCGCATAAACCGTTGGCCTGCGGGTGATATGCACATGCAAATTTATGCTTGATGTTCAGTAAGGATGTGATGTGCTGGAACATTTCATTAGCGAAATGCGGGCCGTTATCTGAACGCAGTACCTCGCACACTCCCCACCTGGGGAAAACCTCCCTCACTAGAAATGTAGCTGCTCTGAATGCATCTGGATGTGAGCAGGGTCCTGCCTCAATCCACCTGGAGAATGGGCATACCACTACAATCATATACCGATTTCCTTGACATACGTTGATCATATCAACGTAATCAATATGGATGTGCAGGAATGGTCCCTCTGGCCGGGGTATAGTACCTTTTATCACTTGCAGCGTGTGACCGGCCGTAAACTGTTGACATGTGAGACAGTTGCTGATAAAATTTGTCACATGGGAATTTAACTCGGGGCAGAACCAATCTTCCCTAATTCGTGCTGCAATAACTTCCTTGCCTGTATGAGCTGGGTGGTGGAGTTGGCTCAGGGCAGTGTTCAATAGTGCCAATGGCATTACCATCTTTCCAGTGTTACCCCGACGCCATAGTGCGTCAGTTGGCGACATTGTACATCCTCTTTTTACCCATATTTCTTTTTCTGCCATTGGTGCAGCCGCTTATAACTCCATTATCTGTGTGGCTGGGAGATGGGTGTACCCTTCTCTCATCAACATCTCTTTAGCTATCCCCCTCCCTCTCCCTCTCTCTGACTCTGGGGGTTCCATATCTCACCAAAATATGCAGCATACTTCGCATGTGCGTCTGCTGCTGCATTTCCTTTTGAGGTATGATCTTCTCCATTAGTGTGTGCAATACATTTGACCAAAGCTAGTTCTTGGGGATCATTTATTACTTCAATTAACTCAGCTAATAAGAGAGCATGTTGCATTGGGGTGCCGTCAGCTCTCCTAAACCCTCTTCTCCTCCATTTTGTCAATCCTGAGTGGACAGTAGACGTGACATATGCGCTATCAGAATATATAGTTACTCTTTTGTCAAAGCTTTCCTTCAATGCCAAGATCAGTGCAACCAATTCTGCTGCTTGAGCAGAGTAATGTTGTGGTAATTGTACACATTTCACCGCCACACACACCAATTCCTCTGTCATTTTTACAACTGCTGCCCCAGTTCTCCTTATCCCATCACTCTGGTCTATTGTTGATGATCCATCAATAAACAAGAGCTCTCCTCCATTTAGCGCATCCTCTTCAACTTTTCTAGTACATGAGCACATCTCAGTAGTCTGCGTACAATCATGAGCATAGTCGCCTTCCTCAATAACTTCCGCTATAAACCTTGCAGGATTAACTGTGCTGCATCTAACAATGGATAATTCTGGTCTAGATAAGATGATCTCATAACCTGACGCCCTCTGCGTGGTTAGTGTGGACTTAGGCTTGTTCAATATTGCAAATAGCGCATGTTCCACAAATAGCGTGGTTGGGCACCCCATTGTAATAGATGATGATTTCTCTACCGCGAAGGCAGCTGCGGCGAGACCTTGTTCGCAAGGAAAATGACCTAACATAACAGGATCCAAGTGACCGCTGTAAAATGCTACTGGTTTGTACCCCATGCTTGTTTTTTGAGCCAACACTGCTTTCATTACTGCTGAGTCGCAATGTGAAAATATAAAGAATTGTCGTTTATAATCTGGGGTGGCCAGTACCGGAGCAGTTGATATTGCGTCTATCAGTTCATCAAAGGCCTCTTTCATTTCCATTGTCCACCCCAATTTTTTCTCCTCTTTGTTAGCTTCTGTCAATGCTTCAAGTAGGGGTCCTATGTATGAGCTGTAATCAAATACCCATGCTCTACAGTAGTTGCACAATCCCAGGAACTGCTGCAGCTCCCTCACTGTTGTGGCAATGGCGTTTTTGATATAGCCTGTGCTCTTTGTGGTGCAATCTTTCTTCCGTGTTGGGATATCAGCTGACCAATGTATAATACCTGTTCCTGACAGTACTGTAACTTTTCTTTGTCTACCTTGTAACCCTTTTCAGCCAATATTGTCAGCATCTTCAATGAGTCCTCCCTGCATCTTTTTTCGCTTGTGCTGCAAATTATTATATTGTCAACATATTGCAACACTGTGCTTTCCAATTCAATGGTTCCCAAGTCCATCTGTATTACTCTGTTGAAAATTGAGGGTGACTCGCAGTACCCTTGTGGCAATCTGGTGTGCTTCCATTTTGTGTTTCTGTACGTGAAGCTTGTTAGATCTTGTGAATCTGGATGCAGGGGTATTGAGAAAAAGGCATTTTTGAGGTCAATCACTGTAAATCGTGATGCCTCTGCTGGAATTCCACACAATATTGTGGCCGGGTTTGCTGCTATGGGGTATTCTGCTTCCACTATGTTGTTCAAGGGCCTGAGGTCCTGGATGAAACGTCAAGACCCTCCTTTAGCTTTGCGCACTGGATATACGGCTGTGTTAAATGGTGATTCTGATGGTACCAATATGCCATTATTTATAAGGGCCGTTATTGTTTCATATATGCCCTCATCTGCCTCTTTTGATAGTGGGTATTGTTTCACTCGGGGGAGTATTGCACCCTTTTTCAATTTTATTCTTACTCCCCGATACTTTTTATACACCCCACGTCATAGGGACTAGTAGTCCACAATGATGTTGGAACTTTTGCCATATCCTCCTCAAAAAAGGGAACTGGGGTGGATGTGGGTGCTTCAAGTGCCATTGCAATTTTCTGTGCTACTTGTTTGTATGTCACTCTTAGCCATATATCTACACTCATCATAAATACCATTTCACCCTCTTCCTTTTCTTCTGAAAAGAGCTCCTCGTCTGACACCTGGGTGAGCCTGCATCCCTCAGGTAGGGCTATCACTGCCCTCCATGCTCTTCCTTCCCTGTCTTGGGCATGTACTGCGATATAATCAGCAGTTGCCATAATGCTCTCCATGCTCACTGAAATCACCTTTCCTTCTGGTTCATTGGCTGGTGTTTCTGGTCTAAACAAATAGGCTGTTGGCCTCCTCCAGATTTTTTCTTCTATTCCTGGCATCCATGCGAATGCCATGTCTGTTCCGTACTGGAACAGTTCGCCATCTACTGGCTCAGCCCTAATCACTGTCTGTCCACAGTATGCTTGCATAATTTGCCGTGCAGTGAGCATGTTTATTCCAGGAGTGGAACAAATTATGCCATCCTCCGTGAAGGAGATTGTCATATTCAACCTGCTCATTATGTCTCTCCCAAGTATGTTTACTGGTGAGTCCCTTGAATATAAAAGCGGGGCGGACATGTCATAATCCCCTATTGATAAGGGGATATTATCAGTAAAGGGAACCAACCCCCTAGCCCCAGAGAATCCTTGGGTGTTCATGGCCTCACCTGACATCTTAAATTTACCTTCCCTTATGCAAGACCGGGTTGCCCCGGAGTCGACAAGGAATGATATTTTTTGTCACCTATTGTTACCTCTATGCGTGGTTCCTCCGCACTATTAGGTGTTACCGACAGGATGGGACACACCAAGGCCGTCTGTGGGCTGTCCTATTGTGGGTATAATGATTGACCACTTCCTGTGTAAGGGTTGTGTCCCAGGACCGTCACCCTTCCCAGTTGTGTTTGCTGCAGCTGTGAATTGGTAGATGTTACTTTATAGTCTTGAATTTGAGCGGGTTGCTGTACTTGCTGCACTTGAGGCTGTTGTGTCATCGCTACCTGTTGTTGTGGTGGTGAATATGTCTGTGGCGGTTGTTGTGTTGCTAGTTGTTGCTGCACATTTCCCGGTTGCAGTGCCTGCTGTTGTTGGTGGCCCTGCTGTTCCCTTGTAGGCCCTTGTTGTCCCTGTTCTCCCCATGCTGGTGTGCAGGGTCTCATTCTACATGTGCGTGACATGTGTCCTAGTAATCCACAAATCCAAGATACCGGTGGTTCCCTGGTCTGCCATGGAAAACTCCCTGAATTGTCCTGGAATACTGGTTGCCCAGTGGGGTAGAAACTTCTGAATCCTCCCCCTTGCTGTTATGTGTTATAGCCGTATCTCCTCCCCCTCATCATTCCTCCCCTTCCCCTGTTATAATTATAATATCCAGCTCCTGGTGTTGAGTATCCTCCTCCCATATTAGTCGTGTATGGTGGGGGTGGTGGCAGCTGTTGTGCTACAATCTGTGGTGATTGTATGTGGGAGGGATCTTGTGCAGCCACTACTTGTGTGGGGTTTTGTGTCATTGTTGTAGGTGTAGTTATTAGTGCACCTTCCATCGTGTATTTAGTAAGTTTTTTCTGTACCAGTTTAGCCTCTTCCGCTTTTCTATCCTCTTCCTTTTGTTTCATCTTTTCTTGCCATGTCCTACAATGATGTACTATCGTCAGTTGTATTTCTGGCCATGCTTTTGCTTCCATCCCCACTACTTTCTTCAATTGTTTCTGCACTGCTTCTGGGAGCCCTTGTATTAGTATATGATAGAATATTGCTGGTGTTTTGTCCCACTGTTCTCTAGTTTCCATACGCCACTTCTCTTGAATTTCCTGGATATAATCAACAGGATCTTCGTTCTCACGCATCTTGCGAGAAGTAATCGCTCCTATGTCTGATGTGTCTGGGTATTGTACCCTTAATGCTTGCCATAATGCATGTCTGCAGTTTGCGAATGGCGTCCCGTCGTGTGATGTGTTTGTTATTGTGACCCCGGGGAAGCCTGCTCTCTTCCAGATGTCATCTGCTGCATCTCCCAATATTGATATTAGGAGGCCCTTTACATCTCCTACTGCCAGTTTTTGTCCTGCGGTGTGTTTTTCCATTTCATATATACATTTCCCTGCACCTCCACTTAATGATGGGAACCTGCACTTTATATTTTCCTTGTCTGCATGCTTTCAAGGGATGTATTGTGGTCTAACCCCTCCCCTCTCCAAAAGTGGCATTAGGTTGTGTCCTGTCTGACCCCCTGGATTCCCCAGAGTCGAGTCTGTGTACCCCTCCTCTTCTTCCGTGTCGTCTACATCGTCTGTTGTGTCCATATTTCCCCTGCTCGTAACTGTTTCTCCTCCATCTCTTCCCCTTCTTTTATCATTTCCTTTATTAAATGTGGGCGTGTGTATTCGTTCTTCCTGCCTGCGTCCACGGAGGTCTCTAAGCCTGCCTGCATAGGGTGTGTGTTTGTGAGGGGCGGGTGCGAATGTAGGTGGGCATGTTGCACGGGATGAGTGTGGGGTGGTGGAGCATGTTGGACGGGGTGATGAGGGTGTAGTTGCACGTGTCTGCCTTCCCGCCATTCCTTGCTCTTCCCCCTCACTTCCCCCCAGTTCTTCGTTTCTTCTGCAGGCCCATGGTGATTCCCTGTTTGTCCGGGTGATGTACAATTTATCTAAGCTTTCCCTTTCCCTACTTCTTCCTTCCTTCTCCATTCCTTCTTCTTCCTCACTACAAAAGTCATCTAGGAGCGACAACCCCCAATCTGTCTTTTTCCCCCTAATCGTTACTGTTTTTAAGTCTATTAAGTCCGTTCCTCCCGGTTCTCCTTTACCTATTGTTCCCCTTTGTGCTGATGCATACATATCTCCTTACTTCACTCTCCCCTCTCCTATCTTCTCTTTCCCCTTCTTTTTTCTCTGCTATCTCTCTACCTATTTCCTCTCTTTTCTTTATTAATTCCTCCATTACTTCACTACTCATCTTTTCCAGTATCCTTTCCTCTTCTCTCTTCCTTTCCCATCTCTCTCTTTCCCGCTCTAATATGCTTTCTATCATCCTCCCTTCTTTGTATTTCTTGGTCGTTTCTGATAGTATTTTCCTCTTCCATATTTCCATTTCTTTTTCTTTCTCTTCTTCCTCTCTTTTCTTGTCGCGCTGTGCTGCTCGGGATACTCTTTCTGCTACTGCCTTTACCCTTTCAGCTCTCTTTCGCTCCTCAGTTCGTTCCCTCATTTTTTCCAACTCATTCTTACTTTCTTTCCTTTCCCGTGCTCTCTCTCTTTCCTCCCTCTCAAGCTGCTTGATCAGGGCATTTTGCTCATTCCTTAATTCTGCTAATCGTTCCTCCAAAATCTCTTCCTTTTCTCGTGACAGCTCTTCCTCCTTTCTTTTCCCCCCTTCCCCTTTCATCTCGATCTTTCTCTCATTATCCTCGTCCATTTTCCTTACTACCTCCTTCTCTTCTCCTGCTAATGAACCTCGTAATTTTAATAATACCTGCGCAGCTACCCACTCATCATGTCCTATTGCTGCGATTTGTTCTTCGCTAGTCCTCCCCTCCACTGCGGGCACCTTCGTATAAGTTGGCCCTGCCGTACTTGTCTGCTCCCCTCCCGTGTGGCCACCTGTAGCTGTATATGGTGGTGGGCTGTATGCTGGGTTGGAGTACCCCTCAGCCGCCCTTAATTGTTCTCTCACTATTTCTCGTAGTTCCGTTAAAGGATATAACCCCCCTTCCTCTTTTTTCACTACCTTCGCTAGGGGCGTCGCTCTGTTCCTTTTTTATTTCTTTTTCTTTTAGGTTGCTACTTTTTTCTCCTCCCTCTTGTCCGTTCCCTGTGCACTGTGTGCCTTCACTCTCTTTTTCCCCATTCTCTTCTTCCTCCTTAATCTTCTTCTCCTCCTTTGTTTCCCCCACAGTGAACATTCCGTTTGGTCCCGGTCGGGACCCCTGGAACATTCTCCATAAGTTGAACACCTCCACGTGGTGTGTCAATTTCTTCCCCTTGTATGTGTTATGCAGATGGGTTTATAGTGAGTGTTGGGTATATGGGTCGAAACTGCCATTAGGCGGCCATGGTGTCGTCATTTTGTTATCCGTACCCTGTGTCCATTCTATGCTGTATTTGATCAGTTTCTCTCTATGGGGTGACAGTGTTTTACATATGTGCTGTAGCGGGGTAGTGAGGGTGTTCCCCCACCCTCCCGAACCTGTCCCGTATGACATAGTAGCACTATTTTGTTATCCTCCCTCTGTATGGTAGCGGTTATCTTGCTAATCATGAACGCTATACAATTTCAGATCTTTTACCTGGCCCCGTAATTTTGGGGACGTGCGATTGTCCGCTAAAAGAAAATAGTAAAATATAGCATTTGCATTTATATATTCTCTTCTCTCTTTTCTTCCTTCACCGAACACCGTTACGGCCCCCTACGGCCGAGGCGCACGTAGCCCCCTGCGGCTGAGTGCCCTGTGTGACGTTCTTATACAGCCGTCCCACTTTATTTCACCCCTCCTCCTCCCTCTTCACTTGTCGTGGCCGGCATTCTCCGTGCGCGGCCACGTCCCTCTCTTCACCTTGCCCCAATCTAATTGTTACTGTTTATCTCCGTGTCCACTCGCTTACCATTATTCTCTTCCCCACCACTCTCCAAAAAATGCCTTGTGTTCCAGATATCCTATGAAAGCCCTACTGGTGACGTCACTGACCTCTTCCAAAACTACTGGTAAGTTCTTTACATGTTTTTAAAAGTTTGAATTAAGTTTGCAATCTACCCCCGTTAAGCCCACAGCTGTCCTCTTGTCACGCCTGGAACAAGGTAATCAACAATATAATCAGACTGAGCACGCTGCGTCGCCTCGCGTGTGATACGCCCCTCGACAGGAGGGCTTAACCAGCCAATTATCTTCCGTATTAGGCAACCAGCTAGCTACCGCCTACAGGGAAACGTCATCTATCTATCAAGTTTTCTGCTCGATCAATAGGGATCCTCATCTACTCATTGATCAATAATCACCAAATCGTAGGAAACTGCATACACACATGCCCTTACAGGTGGTCGCGACCTAGGCCAATCAGTGTCTACGAGCGGCCGCACGTGATGTTTTCGTGCTCCGCCCCCTCCTTTTTTGTAAGGTAGCGGACTGCTCTCGCACTTGTCCAGCTACCATTCACTTCACCGTCAACACTAATTTATCAAACCTTCGCCGCGCACCTGTGTAACACCTCCCACCTCCCGTATTCTATTCCTCCCCCCTCCCTCACAATTTCACATTGCTTGTTGGGCGTGGCATACTCACCAAGTTCTCTTGATGCGGGGCTGCTCGACTGCGTGCACCCCTCCAAGCGGCTTGCCACCTCCCCTCGTCTGGACCACGTCTGGACACTCGCCAACCGCGGGCGGGATACTTCTCAACCGGCTCCCGAAGGCCAATATCCGGATTGCGCTGTACGGTCTTCTCGCAGTTCCGCGATGGTCCTGTAGTCCTCAAAAGGGGGCACCGGCAGAGGGGGCCGCGCCGCCGGGCCTCCTCGCAACGAGAGCACTCAGAAAAAAAATAAAAGAAGATTTTAAAAAGATCTCAGCAGTGCCTCCAACTTGTCGGGGGGAAATTCTCCCGGGGTCGGCTGGGCCGTCCGCGGACCTCCGGGCTGGGAGGCCCCAACTCCTCCCGAGTATCCCAAAAATGAGTATGAGACACACGCACAAGAAGCAATGTGTTTCTGCTGTTTATTGAACAACGGCAGGGATGGGTCTAGGATCGTACGCGTCCGTCCTGACTCTCGAAATTCGTGGGGCTCGCAGGCCCCTTTTGCTTCAGTATGACGCGCTACTTGCGTCACCGGGGAAAGTTAGCAAAAAACCTATCGCCACTCTGGATTGGTTCCTCGAGTGATAGGGTTAGTATAGCAGACGTATAGAGAACGTTGTTAGTGGTTAAGGGTCAGTCAGGTGGTATACTTGGGTTGTCCCTTCTATTATATACATAAAAATTGTTACACGAAGACCCCTGATGATTGGCTAATGTTAATGGCGTCAGTGATGAGTGCCCCATGTTCTGATTGGTCCACTCGCGAGCCCCCAAGCCTGGGACCATCGTTGTTCCCAGCTCGCGGTGTACCTGTCATTTGCAACAATATGTAACTATGTGTTTATGCAGACAATGCGTGGATTTGCTCATATGCTTGAGAGCAGACTATTCCGACCGCTGTAGGTGTCCATTGGGTCATTTCATTGTTGCAGCCTGTGTCTCAAACGTGGGACCCAGGCGACTTCTCCCTCCTGGGTCTGGCACCCTGTCAGGTTCGGCTTGGTCACGTGAGGAGAGACCGTGGTTGAGGCAGAATTCTGCACATTTAAAGTTGTATTTGCCTCTGCGTGTCTGGCTTAGTTTGCAGGTGTGACCTTGGCTTTGGCTTGTGGCATGTGAGTTGCAACATTGCCCCCTTGGCTGTCAGTTCTCGCTGGGCTCATTCTGCAGGGTCAGCAATTGTACTCTTGTTCGTTCAATGTTCGTGGAGGCTCTTGTTTGCGGCCTACTTGGGCCTGGTGCATAGGTGGGGATGTTTGATGCACGGCACTTTACGTTACGGTATCATATTGCTTCATATCCAGGATCATGTTTTCATTGCATTTTTCATCACAATGCATGGGTTAGGGGAAGCGTCAGCAAGCATTTTAGATGAGTGCTTTTTGCGTCTTGCGTTTCTGCATTTTGAAAAACCTATGTGAAAAATAATAAAGATGTGCGTCAGTGGGTGTGTCCGTCACCTACGTCATAGCACTGAATATGTTCTTCGTGTGGATTGGTGTGGGAGTGTCCAGTGTGCATGGTTGCACGGGTGTTCTAACCGTTGGCTAGGTCGTCATGGCATCTCTAACAATGTGTTTATTTACTGTTGAATGGTTCAGTCGAGTTCATCCATGCCGCAGGTGTCGGCTTGAGCAGGGCAGGCTGGTGGGCAGGCTGGTGGGCACATCCGTATGTTCCTGTACCAGGGCATTTGGTCGTCTGGTAGATAGGCAAATTCATCTTGTGGCGGGTGTCTGGGTCGCGATCCTCTAGGCCAGGGGCGCGAGGGAATTGGGGGGGGGTCCTTTGTCCCATTCTCCCACTTCAAGACATTTAACATATTCACAGAAAAAGGGGACTGTAAACAGTGTTAGTTTTACGGACAGTGGTGTACAATGAGGTTCATAAAGAAAGGCGGCATTTAATTTATCAATGTTGCCATCATGCCATCTGATTTGATTCCCCCTGCATGAAACTCTCATAGTCGTTGGAAGAGATTCCTGAAT